>NW_017537001.1:1503314-1517794 GCF_001853355.1 Bactrocera latifrons | reverse complement strand
ATAAATTATTTCTAATTTAATAAAAGCACAGTATATACGGCAAATATATTCTGAAAATAAAAGCTTTTTTATTCAATTATAAAACAATGTAACAAATATTAAAAAACACACACTACACCCACAGCATTTTAAACGAAAAAATACAGTGAAAGTAAAATAAATAGAATTTAATCAATATTAAGAACAATCAGCACAATACGCAACATAAAACGGGTGTTAAAACAAGAAACGTTTTCTAAGATCAAATTTTAAACATGCACAATATTGATTATTTAATGTTTTGCGTAAAAACTAATTTACTTGAACTAAATATATACATACATATGTGCATTTCTAGGTACACACATACATACTGATAAACATGCACGCAAGTTTGTATATGAATTGAGTCAAATCAGCCACACAAAGTATTGTAATAAAATCGGTTAGCGGCATTTATACAATGTCATTATTTAATATATTGATAATTACATTTGAACATAAARGAAAAATATGAGATTCAAATAAAATTTGAAAATAATAATAATTTTAAGTGAAGAAATTATACATCATACATTCTTTCGAAAATAAACATAGTCTAAGCAATGAAACCTTGTTAAAACTGCTCTAACACCACAAAATAAATCACCAAGAAATTCAAAATCAATAAATCGATGATAGTAGAACATGTGTATTTTATTTATGTCTTTGATGAACATATAAATGGCAGACRCAAATAACGTATTACAAATTTTAAGCAAGGTAGTTTACAAAGTCTTTACAATGAACTACACACTGTATTGGCATAACTAAACTCTTTGAGAAGTTTTTTTATTACGAAATCTATAATATAACGGGTTTTTAAATAAGAACGGTTTGGGATATCAATGAAATTGCTTTTTCCYATGAAAGAACATTCGATGCCATTATGCCAGGAGCTTGTTTCTTTTGCATGGCCACCACAGGCAGTCTTGCAGAAGTTCAGACACTGAACCAACTTTTTGACGGTTTTCAAGCATAAATCGTCACTGGCTTGTTGACATAGACCATAGACTTGGCGTACACMTACAAGAAATAATCTAACGTCAATTGATTTGAGCATTTCGTGATATAACACGTTCACAACTTGGTTTTCAATAAATTGATTGTGACATTACTTTATTAAAAAAAAAACTTTTGTAACGGGCGTCGATTGCTATTCCTGTCGGTTTGTTTTATAGCGTCCCTATTGAAATACCCGGTATAACTGCTACCGACTGATAGATGTCGCGCAAAATTAGTTTAAGTTGATCGGGATATTTTGTCATTTTAACATAAATACAAACATATAACACAAATAATGTAAATTTTTATAACTAAATAAATAAAAATTCATATTTCATATAACCGTTGTACAAATAATTTGTCCATAAAGTGTATGTAATTAATATAATAACATAATGTAATGTGGCATCGCCAAAGGCCACGTCAAGTTTTGCTAAAAGAATGTGTAGCCCAATTGATTCTGCTGTTCGTATTGCATTCTTTTTCGCTTTTGCTCGTCTTTGCAGTTCAATGAAAATTTGTCGGGCTAATTTTGTGGTGCCAATAAATTAAATTGGGGTTTAATTAAATCTATAAAACTAGATATATCTTTTAAACCGTGTGATTAAAAGCAAGATTTGCGTTAACAATTTCCTTGAAATAGTTTTAATTAACGTGTGTGCGTGTTTGCTGAAAATTTCAGTTTCTTCGCTATTGCCTTCGAAGTTGGTGATAAAAATTTCGCTGAACAAAGCAGCAAAGAAAAGTGTAAGTGCCTCGAAAAATTTGCAAAAGTATCATCGAGTTATTGTATGGTCAATAACTAGATATACTATTAACATTAGTGAAAAGTGCACGCTTTACGTTACGGAGATAATTTCAGATGTGCTTTTAAAATTCAATTGAAGAGTGTATTGGAGTGCACGTAATAATAAAGATGTAGTCAATAATTACATATCGCAATTTAATACAACGCCCAAATGTAATCATGATTATTGGACATAGCGAACATTGACCCAAGTAACAAAGTTTAAATTGACATATTAAATCGTCCTTTTTGAAAATCATATCAAAATTTCGGTATATAAATGCTTTCCCATATAAAAATGATTCTTATTGGAATGAAAATCTAACACTGCGTCGTTGCTCTCGTCCCTTCGATTTTGTGCGAACGTCTCTTCCACTCAGCTGGTTGCTGTCGTCGTCAGTAGTGGACCATTTAATACGTACACGCAAAGAAAGGCGAAAACTTGTCTAAATTCATAGCTTTCTTTTGACTAGGTTTCGTGCTTTTCRCGTTAGTGATTTTTCATTTTTACTTCTGCATATTCGCCATTCGTCTCCACTGTGGTATTAGTACATAACAATGGAGATGTGCAAGTTAACAGCACCCGTGCGCTAGATAGGATAGTAAAGTACACGCGGAAAGCAGCTGTCAAAACGTGCAATACGTCATTTGACCAATCGTTGCAMCAGCTTCTCTGGAAGTATAGATAAGAGATTTTCCGAAATACGTCACAACYATGCTGTCGTCACTTCAGTAAAATACTCTTAACCGGTTGTGTATACATACCTTTACGATAAATTGGCACACGCAATATTTCTGCTTCTCACGATGTCTTAACGGATTGTGTTGGTATAGGTAGGCACGTTGTTATCAAATTCAATATCATTTTGGTTTAACTTGATCAACATTTTTTAGTGAAATTTTTATTGTATGTATTATGTACATTCGGCGTGCCATAAATATTTTTCCGATGCAAAATAAACATAAGAAATTTGAATTTGTTCCTTACACGTACAACTCAACGGATATTATCTTTGGAAAAAAAATACTTAACTTTACGTGACGAAATAAATGTTTTGCAATTTAACCGTTTTGGATGCCGGAAGTAAAGTTTAACTTGTCTACATTTAATAAAATTGAAGGTATCGTAGCAAAAACAACAACAAAGAGAAATCGTCTGGCACATTTCTAATTGAAGGTCCAACGTTCAAAACTCTGTTAAACTTGCGAATGTGTGTATTGCCAGTTGCCATGCGAAGTAGAAGTTTTTATTTTCAGATTTACGGGCATATTTAATTATATGTAACTACTACGTGTACTATGTATTGGCAGACGTATATATTCTTACAACTGTCTAAAAGTAAACAATTACATCGGTGGTSGCATTTGTTCGTGACATGTCAACATTAAATTGGAGCCGCAGACCCTGCTGATAAGCCAAATTATAGAGTTAAAGTTTACATAGAACCATCTATAACATACATATTTACATGCCYATACTATTCTTCTTTTTTAAATGGCTTTAAATGGCATTTCGAAAAATTTTTCAAGCTATTGATTCAAAGTAAATCCATAATTTTTCGAAATCAGCAGCATTCCTGAAATAAAAAATATTTTCACTTAGAAATTAATTAATTTTAGGCATAATTTTCCCATTAAGTTTCTAACAACTTCTCATTCGTTTATTTGATTTATATTGCGTGTAATTAAAAATGCAGGAAGGGATGTTTTGTGCATCGAAATGCAATATTTTGTATAAAGCAACAATTAAACGCTTTTRTTGAATTTTGCTTACTAATTCATGCAATATGAATATTTATAAATGTACGTTTATGTGTGTGCGGTTATTTTCTTTTCAACGATTTTCTTAATATTTATTTCCTTCATATTCATGTACGTTGATATATTAAGAACAAAATATACATACATCCACCAATATATACAGACAAATTTGTCGATTTGTATTTACGGCGAAAACAACAAATTTTATAATAAAATTTTTGGCTTAGATAATGGAAACAATGATGATTCGAAAATTATGTATGCATAACATATAAGCAGTGCGGAAAGTATATTTTTGTWCCAATTATTGCTGGGTTAAGGTCAAGGTTAAGACTCACTTTTCTATACGTAATCGTTTTTGACGACATTCATTTTATAACTTATTTTATTATTGTTTTTCTACCTATCTGTTAGGTTTTACTTTTTATTATTATTTTTTTTTTTGTGTTTCATGTTTCATTTCCACTTATTCCTCGTGACTAAAATATGAACCACAATGTATAATGCTTTGTTTAAGATAATGGGAAATTAATATATGATATGTTATCTTTGAATTACATTTTACGTAATAAACATAAAATATTAAAAAGTTGGAAGCGAATAGCAATTAAAAGTATCTTATAGAACAAATATCATAAAATTGAGTGGAAAAATAATATAATAATAAATAACATAAACCTTATCTTAACTACACAATTATACTTTTATTATTAATTATTATTATTATTATTTATTAATCTGAACTATTTTTCTTACAAAGTTTTATTAAAAATAAAATATGATTTGGGGGAATGCTGTGAGTTTTCAATACTTGGTGGAATAAAAATGTGGTTTCATTATGTTAACGTGCATCCCACTGTTATGTGAACGGGAAGTCACGCAGTTACTTACTACTTGCATTCAATACCTTCATCCCCTTGTTTGCTAAATTAACATGTTTTAAACTCATAATATTAAAATCATTGCTTTTCAAGTATTTTTTCCACAATCAAAAATGTTATAAAAAAACATAAATTAAACCTTTATCGGTTTTTTGTTATATATAATGTGTACTATATCACTTTACTGTACCTTTTACTTAAACTTCCGCAGAGCCAATAAAAACATAGATAACCTTTACGTTGTTGCTTGTTGTACAATTAATGTTGGCATTTAACTGTTATTCGTACACTAAGATAAATGATGCGTTCGTATACATATATTGTATACAATTATCTTTGATAACACGTTTAAGTGTTTGAAAATGACTTGAATATGCTGACGAACGTTGAGTTGTGATATCTAAAAAACCGGGCGTGAAAATTGACGCGTACTATTGGTTGATGCTGCTTGACTGTCAAACTCAGTGTTATATTACAAATCTTTGTATTATATTTGGTAATTGCAATTTTTCGTCTCTCACCAACAGGTGTTTTCATTTCTATGAATTAGGCAAAGCTACATGAAAATGTCTGGCTATGCGAATACTAATTACGGTCCTCCGCCCATGGGGCAAGCAAATTTGGTGAATGGCTTACCTGCCACACAACAGCAAACAGCCCAAGGAGTTGCCGGCGCACCACCACAACCATTCTCTGCAAATCATCAACAGCAAATTCAGCAGCAGCAACAACAAATACTACAACAGAAACAACCACAACAACAGCAATTATTGTCGCAGCCGGTTCCAACGTTGCAAAGTAATATGAGTAAATTTTTGCCACCAATGACAAATTCTACATCATCGGCAGCACTTAATGGACCAACGAGACCACCATCAGCAACAGCGCAAGCACCAGCTAGTAATTTACCGCCACATATGCGACCGCCTGGCATGAACGGCCCACCGGGAACAATGCCCTTAACCAATGGTGGAGGCGGTAGTGGTGATTTAAGCACGAACTCTTCGCGCACAGCGTCACCTTCACTGGTGCAACAAGCACAGTTTGGCGGCTATAACGCCAAACCGCCACTGAGTCATGCGCCTAGTGGCAATGTGGCTGCAAGTAATCCACAATACTCGTCAGCAAGCGCTGCAACTTTGTCAGGTAGCATGCAAAACTTAAGTATTAATCGCACCAATGGCGCAGCGCCGGCGAATATGCCACCTCCAACGAATATACAGCAACAGCGGCAACCGTCGATACCGCCAAACCAGACGCAGCAGCAGCAAACGCCGTTCCCCAGCAATTACCAGGTGCGCAGAAATAATKTACTTACTTAATTCATATTTTTTACATATCTATTATTATAAATTTTTATATAGGCCAATTTCCGTACGAATGCCATGAATGCACCCACACCTTTGTCAGCGCAGCCGCCTGCTTCGCAAGCTAACGTTCCGCCACCGCACTCGATTGCCCCTTATGCCGGCGGCAAACCCTTGCAGCCGCCAACACCATACACGAATACATCGTTCAGCCAAACAGCACCAACGCAAACTTTGAACGCTACAGCGGGTGCACAGCCACAGCCACCAACGTCGCAACCACCAGCCAGCAGTGCGGCTATGTTCGGYACATCGCGTTCGCAGCCTATTTTGGCAAATGMCCCACCAAGTGTACATCCACAGCCGCCACAGGCAGCGACTGTTACGAATGCCAATTACGCACCAAGCACTGCAATTGGTGGCATGCAGTCGCCACTACCGCCCACAAGTGCTGCCGCAACACCGCTGCAACAGAATCAGTTGAATAACAATACCCAACAACAAAYGTCGACTTTACGAAAACCGATGTATCCTTCTGGACCACCACCAACGCTAGCGACTACACCGCAACAGCAGCCACAACAGCCCTATGCGCCAGTATATCAGCCACAGTCTGGTCTATTCAATGGACAGCCTAGCACTGCACCATTACAATATCAATCACAGCCTTATATGCAGCAACCGCCGCAAGTGCATCAGCAGCAGCAGCAACAAAAYTTTCCTGTACCAAGCGGTGGCGCATATAATCAGCAAATGAGTGTCACACAGGCGGGTTTCAGTCGTCTATGGGGTCAGGATACAATTGATTTAATGCAAAATCGTCACATTTTATCGCCTGCCACTTTAACACCTCCCCGCATTGTACTCAACAATCAATTCCACGAATCGATTAATTGCAATYCAAAGTAAGTTCGGTAGTTGGTAAAGCGGAAATGAAGGATATTGATAATTTATTATTTTTTTACACAGCATAATGCGTAGTACTATTGCCAAAATACCAGAAAGCAATGCCTTGCTACAAAAGTCTCGTCTGCCATTGGGCATTTTGATACATCCATTCCGTGATATTAATGTAAGTAAATGGAAAATAATTTGATGCTTGCCATGTAAGCGTTTCAGTAAMAGTATTTTGTGAAACTACTAAAATTGTCTTAAAATGGAATTACCGATCACCAAAAATAAATTAAATCAGTTAATAAATACTATAACAATGAGTAACAGTAAAATTATCATAGTTGTAACGAAATAGTCTGGTGTAAAATAGAGTTACCACCAATGTTATGAAATTATATGGAAAAATTGTACTCGGTTGCACCGACTTTATTGCACCCTTTAAAAGTAAATTTCTCTAAGCATAATAGTGTATGAAAAGATTTTTATCTACATTTTGATAGGCCAGTTTGACAGCTATATGCTATAATGGTCTGATATGTACAATATGTTGGAAGATTCTAGGGTAAGAAATAGGGCAAATAAAAGAGCTTTCCATACAAGGACTAGATTTTGATCTATCAGTTTGTRTGGGAATTATGAGCTATAGTAGCCCGATCCTAACAATATCTGTTATAATTGTAGCCAGTAATATATGCCAAATTTTGTGAAGATATCTTATCAAATAAAAAGCTTTTCTGTGCAAGGACTAGATTTCGATCTATCATATCTTCGGAGATTTTCATTGTTCAGTATATGTACACACACAAGAGAAAATGTCCAAATCGATTCAGTTCATTTCGGTGATAATTTATATAGTACGTATATATTTTATAAGGTTTCTGACGTTTCCATCTGGCTGTACAGTTTATACAAATAATAATAGTTGATTTAGAACTCATCTCATTTCATCTAGTTTCCCCTTCATAATAGTTATTTTAATTTTCTAATATTTTTTATTTGCTTATCTCTAGTTATAAATTTCAAGTTCGCTACTTAATTCTATMAACAACATGTATCTCCACTTGCAGAGTTTACCAGTAATTCAGTGTCCCAACATTGTGCGCTGTCGTTTATGTCGCACGTACATAAACCCMTTTGTATATTTCGTCGACAGTAAAATGTGGAAGTGCAATCTTTGCTATCGGGTCAATGAACGTAAGTGTCCATTATTGACGAATGCTATTATTCCAAGTTAATTATTGCAAGATTTAACATCATTTTAGTGCCCGAAGATTTTCAATATGATCCAGCAACGAAAACATATGGTGATGTAATGCGTCGTCCGGAAGTGCGTTCGAGCACTATTGAATTTATTGCGCCTTCTGAGTATATGGTGAGCAATAATTGCTTCATATTATATGCCTACTTGAATCTTATTATTAAACTTAATTTTTAGTTACGCCCACCGCAACCCGCCATCTATTTGTTCCTGTTCGATGTTTCCATTATTGCGCAACAAAGCGGTTATCTGGAGAATATTTGCGCCACACTGAGTAAACACTTAGACGATATGCCGGGTGATGCACGCACACAAATCGGCTTTATTGCATACAACAGTCATGTGCATTTCTACAGCATGGCCGAGGGCTATAATCAGCCACACGAACTGACGTTGCTCGATATAGATGGTTAGTTGTTGTTTTTTTGTTTCGTTTATTTTGGTGTTAAAATTTTTATTCATATATAATATATATTTGTAATTAAAGATCCGTTTCTGCCGCGACCTGACAATCTATTGGTCAATTTGAAGGAGTGCAAGGAATTAGTAAAAGATTTACTAACACAACTGCCTAAGCGTTTTGCCGACACACACGACCCGGGTTCAGCGCTCGGTTCTGCTTTACAGGTTGCTTATAAGCTGATGTGTATAAGAGACAGGCCTAAGCGTTTTGCCGACACACACGACCCGGGTTCAGCGCTCGGTTCTGCTTTACAGGTTGCTTATAAGCTGATGGTGAGTCGTTTATGTGGTTAATATAGTGTGGCAACTATTCTTGGGAGTTAGCTAAACATATGCGATATTTCAAAGCTTTTTCAATTTTGTTTTGTTTTTTTTTGAAAAATTTGGGTTTCGGGCTTCATTGTTTTTAAATTTTACAGAAACATATTTTWCGAAAACTTTTTAAAATGAATTCCTGAAGACAGAATCCATTTATAACATTATTTTTGTTTCACCCCAATTTTTAATCAAAAATTTGCACCACTGTTAAAAAATATAAATGGCCCAAAGAAAACGATATTCAGACTTTTGAATATTACATAATRTTTGGTATACTCCTAGAGCTATCCGGCTCATCATAATATTCATTATGTTAAATTCTGGATTTTCTTACCTTCAATAGCAAGCATCGGGCGGTCGCGTGACTGTTTTCCAAACGTGCCTTCCTAATAAAGGACCCGGTTCGCTAGAACCGCGRGAAGATCCCAATAATCGATCCGCCAAGGATGTGGCTCATCTAAATCCAGCAACAGATTTCTATAAGCGCTTTGCCTTGGAATGTTCGGGCTACCAAATTGCAGTGGATTTGTTTTTACTGAATCAACAGTATAGTGATATGGCAACGATATGTAAGTAATGTTTTAATTTAACTATTTGGAATTTATTGTCTTGCATTTTACAAATTAAAAATTTTTTTGTGATAACCTAAAAAAGAGTTTGAATATAGACAATTATTACTATCAAAATTACAAAAAAAAAAAAACAAACGTTTATGATGCAATCAATACTTTCATCCACTTTTGCAGCGGGCATCAGCAAATATAGTGGCGGCTGCGTGCATCACTTCCCGCTCTATCAGAAAACGAAGCCGCAAATTGTGGACTCAKTGAGGCAATGCTTCAAACGCTATCTGGTGCGTAAGATCGGCTTTGAGGCTGTGATGCGTATACGCTGTACGCGCGGCCTACAAGTGCACACATTCCATGGCAACTTCTTCGTACGTTCAACCGACTTACTTTCATTGCCGAATGTCAATCCTGATGCCGGCTACGGCATGCAGGTTAGTTRCCTTTAACATACCTACACACTTTACATATTTTTGAGTTTATTTGTATGTTACACGTTCAGATTTCGTACGAGGAGTCGTTAAGTGAAGCGAAAACGGTCTGCTTCCAAGCAGCGCTGCTGTACACGAACAGTGAGGGTGAACGTCGCATACGTGTCCATACAATGTGCCTACCCGTAACCGGCTCACTGCCCGAAGTCATGCATGCCGCCGATACGGAAGCCATAATTGGTTTGCTTTCGAAAATGGCAGTTGATCGGTCGCTGACGTCGAATGTTGCCGATGCGCGCGAGGCATTCATCAACGCAACTGTAGATATATTTAATGCATTTAAAATTGCACAAAATCTACCCTCCGGCCAGAGTGGTCAATTGATTACGCCGCGAAGTTTGGCACTGATGCCATTATATATATCGGCGTTACTCAAGCACGTAAGTGAAACGTTGATTGAAGCACAAGTCTGAATGTAAAGAAATTTTGTTTATACAAGCTGTTTTTGTTTTTCGCTTCCTTATTTTTATATTTGCACAGCCGTCTTTCCGTGTCGGCACCAGCACCCGTCTAGATGATCGCGTATATGCGATGGATTGCATGAAAACTTTGCCATTGGATCAGTTGATGAAATTCATTTATCCAGAATTTTATTTAATCGACGCACTGTTCTATCCGAATGCGAATGCTTTAGAAGATGACGAGGAGGAGGATTTACCGGAATTGCCGCGTTTGCAGCTATCGGCTGAATTGTAAGTGCACACAAACACACCGACATTAACATAACCAGCATTACTATATATTTTTATTTACWTTTTCACAGCTTGGATTCGCGTTCAATATTTTTGTTGGATTGCGGTAATCTAATTATCATCTATGTTGGCCTCAACGTACCCGCCAATGTGCTGGAAGGTGTATTTGGTATGTTTTGCGTATATTTATATTTGGTTTCTTATCAATTCCCCTTTCATTTGTTTATTTGTGTGATTATCTTTTATATATTTCATAGGTGTTAAAGCTACCGCAGAATTGCCCGACTATTTGTATGGCTTGCCGAATGTGACTAGTCCAGCCAACGACATATTAAAGCGATTTATATTGCGTTTGAATGATGACAAACCGTATCCGCCAATGGTACAGATTATAAGGTAAGCTCCTTATTACTTTTCGTGATTAAATTGAAGTCTTGCGAAATTTGTTGTTGTAAATTGAACATCAATACCTGTAATTATTAATTAAATTATTTTTAACATCATTTGCAAGCGATTTTGTTGAATACATACAGTTGTGTTGAATAGTGTAATTTATAATCACAAAATAGAACGTTTTACGTCTTCAAAACATGGGGTCAATGCAACTAAATCTATAGACATTATTGAAAAATGTAGACGGGCTTCGTGAATGAGACTGGGAATGGCATGGGAAGGTTACGAGGTGACTAAATAAGTGCAATTATACTTTTATCTGATGAAGCTTGACTCGGTACAACTCTTTTTTTTTATGTTTTTTGTATGTTATGTTATATCAAATAGTGCATGTTGACAGCTGTTTGTGTACGATGCGAAAAATTCGTCGGAGGATTTTTATCATGAAAAAAAGCAAATGAACAAGGAGTTTGCTTGAAATCTTGTGCTTTTCATATAATCGCGGCTGAAGATTCGTTTAAAATGTGGTAGAACTGTTTGAAATTTTTATTTTATCGCGTACACGTTTATTTTAATTAGAGAAGCGGATCTTGAAAATCGTTATATTGGAATTCATTTGATAGCAGGGGATCTCAACATTTCTTATGGCTCGACTTAAGATATTTGGTTAATGTTGTGGATATAACGCATGTCAATTGTAGACTCGTAGCAAAGCATTTGAAACGTTTGCAAAAACCAGGTCGAGTAGAGGTTGTAAAAAAGGTTCTTTACAACGTGCCTTTATATTTATCCAAATCATCAATACTAGTGACGAGACATTGGTTTATGAATCTGACGTTGGAATTGTCGAACAATCTAGCGAATGGCTAAATCGAAAACAAAAAACAATTCAAAGTCGGTCAAAAACTAAGGTGATGCTCATCATTTCGTTATCGTTATTTCGCTTCGTACCACAGAATCAGACGGCCATGGAATACTAATATGTAAAGCAAATCGTCATCAGCGAATGGAGCAGAAAATTCTTGAATTTTTTTTTACCACGATAATGCGCCGTCACATTCTAGCACGATCGTCTTTGACTTTTTGGCTAGACTTGAAAATAGAGTTATCGCTTAGCCACTGTATAAGGTTTATTCCAAAGTAAACAGGACTTTTTGAATTTAGCGCCCCCTGGTGGCGCCATTTATATGTCGACAAAAGCCTTGTAATCTGCTATCCTTATCGATTGTCCACTGAGAATGACATTTCGTCGATTGAAAGTGAAATTATTGTGTAACAACTTAACTTAACAGTATGTTTGTGTTATCGGTGCGAAAATGAGCTTCGAACATAGAGCCAACGTTAAATTTTGTTTTTAAAATGGTAAAACTTTTACCGAAACGTTTCAATTGCACGAGTGGTTTCAACGTTTTTAAAGGTGAGGAAATAAATAACGATCAACATGTGGGCCAATTAAAATCCGTGATCACCGGAAATTCCATCCAAACTGTGCGTGAATTCATCATTGAAAATCATAGAAATGGAATTGAACATCTCTAAAACATCAATTTATCGCATTTTGTGCAAACATTTGGGTTTGTTCCGCACAAATTGACTGACGATYAAAAATTACTCAAAAACAACATTCGAAAGACGATTATTTCACCAAAAATCACATCTTAACCATTAATTACTCCCCGTATTCACCTGATATGACAACGTGTGACTTCTTCCTTTTCGGAAAAATGCATTTTTCCATGAAAGGAAAGTGTTATGCAGCCGTAGAGGCCATTCAAAAGGTTTGCACCGGCATAATGGTGGCCATGCCGGCAAATGACCTAAAATACCCGTTCGACATGCTTTTGGACCGTGCAAAAAGCTGCATTGAAGCAGAAGGAGACTATTTTGAATAAAATAAATTGATAAAATAAACGATAAATGCAGTATGTGACGGTAGATTATCGTGGTGCTAAAACTAAGAGTTGTCGGCCCATAAATCTGGCCTCTTTTTCCGAATACCTTCTGCTTCATTTGAAGGGGTGTCTTCACGGCATGAGTTATTGTTTAAAGTAATAATGCAATGTTCGAAGAAATTGTGTAAACAAAATTTGGTATTGATTTTTATGCTAGGCAGTGCCACTATCTTTGATCACTATAGCATGTAAGTGACATTTAAATTAACCCAATGAAATCAAGCTTAAGATCTGTTTTTACCGATTTATGTTACAAGATATGCAGGGTATTATGGCTACGGCGTAGYAGAATTTAACATTTTTTTCCGTTCCCACAAYAGTCGGGTCTACGTAACCGGAACGGACCAGGATYTTTTATCCGGTCAAGGACTGTCAACACAACAAAATTCCGCCGCTACAACAACAACAATATTTTTATATTAAACACATGTTTTATTATATGTATTATCAAAACTTAATTTGATTTTTTCTTATCATTCCAGGGATACAAGTACGGCCAAGCCACAGTTTATTGAGAAATTAGTCGATGATCGTAGTGAATCTAGTTTATCGTATTATGAATTTTTGCAACATATACGGACTCAGGTTAAATAGTATATTATAAGTGGAAATTAAACGGAATAATTGATTACCATATACATGCATACATAGATACAATAATTTAAAGAAATTAGCCACAAATGATGAAAAGAAGATAACAAATACAAAAAGCGATTTCTTATCTTACAAAGCGTAAAAGCGTTTGAATGTAATCAATTACTTATAAATATAAATATATTATACATATAAACAAACAATAAATTCGCTAAACAATTAACTACTTACTACCTATTATGTGGTTGATCGATATACGAATAAGGAATTTACAGTTATAAGTACGCATACATAGAATCCACGAGCAAATATGAAAAAAATAATTAAAATTAACTTTAGATTATAAACAAAAAAAGAGTAATCTAACAATATACCTATATATATATATATATATATATATATAAGATGTCTTAAACAACTTAGAAAGCAAGAAATCGTACTAAAAATGTGTAGTCTATAAGCAGGGAGAAGCGAAGAGTAAACGACGCCTTGCATAGCGTTAACAACAAACAACAACAATTGAAATAAAAATTAAATTAGTTACAAACTTAAAACAGCGCAGCGGAGTAGAACGCCTCGTAATTACAACGGGATTTTTAATATACATACATACAAGCAAATATACAGAAATGCGATTTCAAAAAGCGTGTTCAAAACACCGTTATATCGCCAGAGCAAATTAGCGAGATTAATCTTTGTTTGTTGCGTGCCCAAGTAGCGAAGAGATCAATAATAAACAGCTGTGGTACTATGCGAATACATATATTTGTAATACATTATTTCCCGCTGCATGGTTCAAAATTAAATAGATATTCTTTCCGACGAAGTTGTGTAGTGCAAGGACGAGCGGAAGGTGGCATAAGTATTCATTCRTATTGATGAGCACTAACGCAGCATGTGGGGCGCATTTGACTGACGAAGGCAATATTATAGAAACAAACGAATGCATAATTAAGTAGACGAGATAACGATGTTAAAATATTGAGTAAAAAGTGTGAAACATTCTAGCCAGCAGCTGCTGCAGTACGCGTATTTAGCAATGCAATTGTGTTAYTGTCTGTACATAGGGAATTAATAAATAATAACAAATTATAAACATTT
>NW_017537001.1:1495912-1503018 GCF_001853355.1 Bactrocera latifrons | reverse complement strand
TAAGAATTGTGAAAACCGACCAATTTACGAAAATTGCGTTGAATAAGGAATATGCATACGTCATGTGGCATGGAAATGTTATAGCAGATATAAGAAAAAAAATTATTTAAGCATGAAAATTATAAAAGAATAGCTATAATTTAGTATATTTTCTTAGTTGCTTATTGAAATTGGTTAGTATATATGAGTATATATATGAGCCCACTGAAGTTTCCGGTTTTGCGCTAAAGAATTGATCCAATGTAAACAAGCTCTTTATTTTCAATTTAAACAATGCTAAATTCATGATATTTTGCCGATTTATATAACAAGGAATTTTTTATGTTTTGCATTCAGCAAGTGACCAGCTTGAATATATAATTTTTTTTTTAATCTACAAAAAGATATCGATTTTTTTTATAAAATACTCCTTTGAWAGTTATACGCAGTTATAAATATACATCAAGTGCATTGAGAATTTATACAAGTGACACATTCAGTGTTGCTCATACCACATGGTATACTATTTGAATAGATAATGTTTGATWCATAACTTTAACAGCGTAAAGCTTTCAAAATCATATTTTTCGGTAAAAAATTATTAAGACGTTTTTAGGAGAGCAGAAATATCGAAAATTATTCTTTTAAAAATTATAATAAAAAATACTAAAAAATCTCATGTAAAATATATGAGAAGACTAAAACGATTTAGGCATGACTTAGATTGAAAATGAAAAACTGTTTACAATGGATAATTTTTTGAGACAAAAACTGAAACTTTGAAGGCCTTTGCAAAAAAAATTAATTTGGGTAATAACGGACACAACTAATATAAAAGTACATATTTTTTTTTAATGTTTTTTTTTTTAGTTGTATAAGCCAATATATTTATTTTGTTTGTAACTGTTGCGAATTAAAAATAATTAAATTTATTTCTAAAATGGAAAGTGATTTCTATAATTTGTATCATAACAAAAGGCCGTTAAATATATAAATATATGTGTGCATATATTTTTTAAATATTATTGAGTGCTTTTCCAGTCGCCTATTTTATTCTTTGAACCAATGTGTCTAAAAGGTTTTACATTTAAGAGTCTTTCCACATAAATTGCTTGGTGAGTTACACAAGCATAAATTAATATTTTTATTATATTAGTTTTTTATTAATTAAGCAAAGAAAAACATACATATGTTCGTAATTTTCTGAATTCTTATTACATATGTATACCTATTAGGACTAAGTTCTTTCGGTTTTAGCGGTTCTATGCAATTATAAATATATACCTATATTTRCATAYATATATGTATAAATAAATATGCTATACAATAATGCAACTGTAACTATTGTGGATAAAAACATAATTTTTAATAAATTTAATGCAGTAAGCTAATTTAAATTAAATAAGAAAACTACAGAAGCTTGCGGACTGTTTGTTCTTTCTTAACTGCGTTTGGAAAAGACCTTTGAGTGCCATTTTCACACGGAATTTAAATGTGTAAACAGATTACCTTTGGATCTATGCTGCCCGAAAAGTGATGTAGAGACTAAGGCCGTCTATTTYGATTTAGTTCGCATCCAGTGGTCGTCAGTTTACTTAGCTCTTTGGTTTTCTCTGGTTCGACATTAAACAATAAGAAACACCGAAGCTAAATCTTCTTATTCTTTACTGGTGAAGACTGGTGAGTTAACAATAGCGGCGCCAGTTATTTCTTCTTTTCGCAATGTATCTCGATCCGAWAATGAGTTTTCTCGAATTCGAATTTTTTGTATTCGGTAACTCTATTTTCGCGTTTTCAATCCTTATTTCGAATAGTGAATCCGAATTAAGAAAATTTGCAACTATGTAATTCGAATTTAATTGTCAAATGTATTCGAGTATCGTATAAAATATTCGTTAGCTTATGAGTTGTACAATAAAGACGTTTTGAAAAATGTAAGTATTTTAATAAGTTTTATTACATATTATACTATAGATAAATTTAAAAAAAAATATTATTTTTAATAGGGAATCGGTTAGCAAAAGTCAGCACACTAAACAAAGCCAATTTGAAATAATGGTGGAGTTTATGGAATCACATCCAAACTTGGCCAAATCTACATAAAATGTGCGGACGCTAAACAAACAAGTAAACATTTGTGGGAGCGGTCGAGTGAAAAATTAAATGGAGATGGACTACCCATAAGGGACATGCCTTCGTGGAAAAAGGTAAATTTCTGTGTGAAGAAATTATTTTGCTATTATACGTAACCTGTGCTTTGATTTCTATTTATTTTATTTGCATTTAAGGTTTGGGCGGATTACATAACCCACATTAAGGCTAAAGCTCGTAAAATTAGTTGCATATTTCAGGGACATGTGGTGGGCCTGCAAAAATTCATTCCTTCAATTCAGTTGAATTAAGGGCATTTGACTTACTGCAGATAAATCTTGAATAAATTTTGAAGAACTACTACCTTTAACACCACCTTCTCGCCCCCAAACGTCATCCAAATGTGGCACTGTGCGGTCACGTACCGGAACTAAAAACAATCTCTTGAAAATGCTGATCTTTCTAACTGAGTGGAGGTCTTCCCCTTCATCTGCTTCCTCCGGCTTGTACTGCGTCGAACGCTTTCAGAGCCGGAGTCCAACATGACGTAGCTGTCTCTTACAGCTCATCGACCCAATTGGTATTCGGCGTTGTCAATGCGCAAATGGCCATACCTGTTTCGTTTTACCTTCGTTCAYTACCAGAGCAATTTGCGGGGATATCAAATTCAAACATAGCGGCATAAAGGCACCTTTTTTCATGTTGTCAAAAACAGCTTTGAAATCGACGAAGAGATTGTGTGTGTCGATCCTTTTTTCATAGGCCTTATTCACTGCCAATTAGCAGGTTGGAGAAGTGTTCCCTCCATAATTTAAGTATGCTCTGGGCATCAGTCACTAGATCACCACTGGAACTTCTACAAGAATATGCTTCGATCTTGAAACCTTCTGTTAGTYGTCGCACGAATAACAGACGTAGAATTTTCGAGCATTAACCCCTGTCGGCCAGCTTATTCTTCGTATTTACTCATTTTGGCCTCACTATTTACATAAACATACTTTTGTGGAATGTTAAGCTTCAAAGTTAATATTCCCATGAAATAAATAACCGTTAGGCAAAATACTTGACCTAATTTTCTGCTATGAAGATCGTTTATACAATAGGAACAAATTCCGTTTAACTCAAATCAAACTATTTTCTTAAAAAATTAATTCAAATAAAGTCGAATAATATTTTTTGTTACAAATGTATTTAGAACAAATTTACAAAGATACCTAGCATAACATTAATTAACTCTACGAAAATAAATAAGTTCGAATGTTTAAAGCTAAAAACAATTACACGTAAAATCGCCACCACAGTTTCCGGTATTGTAGCCCCTGCTCTTACAATAGAGCATGCAATTCAAGTGATTTCCTATTTCGTCACAATGCACAAAAATCGGCTTGGGGCGGCCATGAGTACGGGTATCGTCTTCGAAAATGGTTTGATATCCTAAAAAATAATAAACAATAATTAAATAAATAAATAATAAGAAGAAAAAATGGGTGGTAGAAACAGGATCAAAGAATCAGGCACAATTTTGGTATGACAGAATAGTGACTTCCCAAAAAAATACGTTTTAAAAACAAAAAAAAAATGAATACATTTCTATCCAAATCGTATACCTTCGTTCATTACCTGACAAATATATGWAGAAAGCCAAGTGGAAAATTTAGTCGTCGAAACGCTCAAAAATTTTGTAGCCGCTTAAACTAATAAAAAAAAAACTCTTACAAATATGCTCATAATTCCGAAACTATTTACCAGGTCGAAACACCAGGAGCGCCGAATCTAGAAAATTCAAAGAAATCTTATTCATAAATAATCCAATATCCGATAAATCCGAAGATATATAACGAACGTCTGTTGGAATCTTGAAAAAAAAAATTAAATTTCTATCTGAGACACTATTGCCGATTCGGGCTCTCGATAAGTTCCTATGAGAATGTTTTATTTTATTTGTAATTTTCATGCGAAGTTTCAAAGGATGACTCACGAAACTAACGATTTTTTTTAATAGGGACAATTTTTTTAAAGTAGACAATAGGACACAAAAATACCCCATATTTTTCTCCGCTCTTTTAACATTTGTCTTGAGTAAGGTTCGCATTTTATCATGGAAAGATATACGATCCAACAACGAGTCGAAATGATTAAAATTTATGGTCGCCATAATCGTCCTGCCAGACCAACAATTGAGTGCCTAGTGGAAAAATTTGAGTCCACAGTCACAGTAAAACGTGTGCCAGTGAGACAGAGAAGTGCCTATAGTGTCGAGAATATTGCTGCCGCTATCGCATCAATTGAGGAAGACCCAAATCAATATCTCATACGTCGTTGTTAAACGTTGAGCATATCTGTGACGTCGTTGTGGCGAATTTTCTGAAAAATCTCGACCTTCATCCTTACAAAATCAAATTGATGAAAAAACTGAACAACTTGAAAATGATCCGTATTTTCATCAAAAAATCATCTCAGTGATGAGGCTCATTTCTAGCTGAATGGCTTGGAAGTGACCATGTTTATTGGTATCCCTAACTTTTTTTACTTAAAAAAAACTTTGTTAGCATTCTATAGAAAAGCTCGTTATCACACACTCAAAACTTTTGGGAGTTTCAACTATATAGGTRCCCAGATTTCCGGGACTTGCGAAATTGATTTGTAAGTGTGTATGCAAATAGATGTATATTTCTATAAATATTCTCAATTACCAAGCACCGGCGCAGCGTGACTTAGCGTCGCCATCAATATAACTGTTATAGCGATGATTGTAACGATAACTTGTGACAGCATTTTCCGTCCGAAGAGCAGCTTCCGCAAACGAGATTTTGTATATAAAATATTTATTTATGCAAATTTGCCGTCTTGTTGTGTAATTGCTTGTTATTGTACGTCGTGGAGCCTGTGATAAGCGGCGATTATGAGAATTGCTCAATCGTCGAATAATAAAAAGCAAGCGCAAGCAAAAATTCACAAATATAAGATTCGAATGCGAGAGCGAACAACAATTAACAAGCTAGAATTGATAGTCCGATGGTCTTTACACAGTACCGATCGCGTTGAAATTTCAGAAGAAACTGTTTTGAGGGGCTTAAAGCGATGATATTCTTACACCATCGCAAACAGTGATAACGATTGCCAGAGATGAAGGCAACAGCGAGGGCGTAATGGAATCGCAGCTGTGCTCGAATTTGAATTTTAAATCTGTCACGTGTGATCTAGTTATTATAAGTAACACCGACCTTTGCGTTTTGTTTATCATTTTAGAAAATTTTAGAATACCGATACGATTGCGAACTCACAAAAAGTCACCAAAAAATTCGTTCTTCTTAGATTCTCTGTGTTCCATACGCAAACCGAGCTTTTTGGCGAACGATCTGTAAGCACCAATTTAAAATCTCATTTTCGTGCCTTGTGAGTTAGGAAGAAATTTTTTTTCAATATATACATACTTGTATACATATGTATATAAATGATCAGGATAACGAGACGAGTTGAAGTAAGAGTGACTGATTGTCTGTCCTGCCACGCCCACAAAACGCCATTAATCGAAAATATAAAGTGCCATAACTAAGCACCAAATTAAGATATACATAAAACTTTATCCCTCTGGACAAATCCCTTTAATACCACTATCGACACTGTAAAAATGGACGAAATCGGAYTCCCATATAACGGTACTGTTGAAAACTTCTAAAAGTTCGATAAATCAATAACTAATATGTAATAACCACATTACATTAAATTTTTCTTCCAAGATGGTGTGAGAAGGCTTTAAAGGGGYTGCGGTTAAAATTGGACGATGAGTGTGGCACTGCCCGCTTTTTGGCGAAATCACATTTCTCGGGACCCGATCTATCGATTACATTTAGTACATGACATTCTTCTTACATTCCTATGTCACAGTGTGAAAATGGACGAAATCGGACTAACCACGTCTACTTCCCATATGTATATCAAGTTCCAAATTCCATTTAATTCCTTCACTTTCTAGTATAACTTTGTACTAATAGTACTATTAAAGTATGCCATCTTATGACCAAGAATTGTCCAATGCCAACCAAAACTGTTTAAGACTCTAGGTACCGATTATGTGGACCCTAGCATCCATAGTTGACTTTTGACCGAAAATATCGGATAATGTATGGGATTCAGAGAGAATTCTTTCCTGAAAATAGCATCACTGTGTTTCAAAAATAGGTTGAATCGGTTCAATATTTCTCCGAGTCTCCATATACCTAATATAAAGATTTTTGAACTTCCGGGTGACTTTGTGCTGCATATATCGGCCTATATTTAAGTATTTCAAGTATAATGCTCGAAAATTCTACGAAAAAATRCGGGGACTAAAGGCAGGTTTCAATACCAGAGAATACTCTGGTAAGTGATATAGTAAGCAATGCCCAGGGCATAAGAGAATTATGGAGAGAACACTTCTCCARCCTGCTGTATTGCAGTTAAAGCATAACGCCAGGAGAAGGCGAACCCGATTCTCCAATCGATGACGATGAAACAGACGTTCGACTTGGATCTCGCTTCACTGTTGAGAGTCATAAACTTAAAGTCGTAGACAATTTCGTCTATCTTGGAACCAATATCAACACCACCAACAATGTCAGCCTGAAAATCCAACGCAGAATAACTCTTGCCAAAAGGTGCTAGTTCGGACTGAGTAGGCAATTAAGAAGTAAAATCCTCTCTCGACGAACAAACACCAAAATCTATAAGTCACTCATTATTCCCGTCCTGCTAGCTATATGGTGCAGAGACATGTACGATGACAACGACTGAAGAATCGACTGATGCAAACAATCCCGCTCTGAAAGTATKCGACGCAGTACCCGCCGGGGGAAGCAAAGGAAGAGGAAGACCTCTACTCCTTTGTGGAGGAGGTGGAGAAGCACCTGGCTACACTTGGTGTCTCCAATTGACGCCAAATTACTAAAACAAGAAAAGAATGGCGCGCTGTTGTCAACGCTGACTACGCCATCAAGGAAAAAGAAGACCCAAAACTTACCTTTTCTTAATATCATATGTATATCATATAGGTAGTT
>NW_017537001.1:1491428-1495878 GCF_001853355.1 Bactrocera latifrons | reverse complement strand
AGATGTGTATAGGTAAATTAATATACACATACTTTGTATTTTATGTTATTCTTTCTTTCAAAAAAAAAAATAATAATAATAAAAATTATAAATTTATTTATTCGTTTTTATTTCTTAAAAGAAACAAAACTTTTGGAAAAAATACAAACATTTAAAGGCAATGAATTTCCTTGGACGTTCGTTGCATCAGTATGTCAAGTCCTTGGCACCAAATGTGAGCAAAAGATATATACGTTGGAACAGCAGTAAATGCGATACGAAGGGTGGCAAAGGCGGTAAAGCAGATCTTCGTTCAGTCCTCGCCGAGAAAATCAAATCCGAACAAGAACGACTCAAGAAGTTTGTCAAAGAGCATGGTAACACCAAATTAGGCGAAGTAAAGATATCACAAATTTACGGTGGTATGCGTGGTATACCAGCATTACTTTGCGAAACTTCGCTACTGGATCCCAATGAAGGAATACGTTTCCGAGGTTTTAGCATACCAGAATGTCAAAAACAAATGCCGAAAGCTGAGTGTGGTGACGAACCCTTACCCGAGGGCATATTTTGGTTATTACTGACGGGTAATATACCCACTGCAGAACAGACAAAAATGGTGACCGACGAATGGAATGCAAAGGCCGCACTGCCGGATTATGTTAAAAAATTGTTGGATAATTTGCCAAAAGATCTGCATCCAATGTCACAATTTTCAATGGCCGTAACATCGCTCAACAAAGATAGTAAATTCTTAAAAGCCTACCATTCCGGCGTAAAGCGAGCCGAATTCTGGAAGTATTCGCTGGAAGACGGCATAACCCTACTGGCYAAATTGCCAAATATAGCGGCGCGAATTTATCGAAACATCTATCGTGACGGCAAGGGTTGCGATGAGATCGATAAGAAGCTGGATTGGTCGGCCAACTACGGCCGCATGCTAGGCTTCGACGATCCATTCTTTTTCGAACTTTTACGCCTGTATCTGTTCTTACATAGCGATCACGATTCGGGCAATGTTTCATCTCATACCACCCACTTAGTGGCGTCGGCATTAAGTGATCCGTTCCTTGCTTATGGAGCTGGTCTAAGTGGTTTAGCCGGTCCCCTACATGGTTTGGCCAATCAAGAAGTATTAGATTGGATTGGAAAAATGCAAAAAGAATTGGGTAGTAAAAATCCGCCGGAGGACAAAGTCAAAGAATATGTACATAAAACTTTGAAATCGGGCCATGTGATACCCGGTTACGGACATGCGGTTTTGCGTAAGACTGATCCACGCTATATGGCGCTGCAAGCATTCGGCGAAAGGCATTTGCCGAAATACGAAACCTATTTATTGGTGAAAACAATTTACAAAGTGGTCCCACCAATTCTGCAATCAATGCAGAAAATAAAAAATCCCTGGGCAAATGTGGATGCCCATTCCGGTGTTTTGTTGCGCTACTATGGCTTGAAGGAAATGGAATACTATACGGTGCTGTTTGGGATTTCACGCGCAATTGGTGTCTTATCATCCATAACCTGGCATCGGGCCTTACAAATACCCATCGAACGACCGAAGAGCTTCACCAGCGATGCACTAATGAAGTTTGTGAAAGGAAAAGCAGGTAGTAAAAGCAAATGCGATARCAAAGGTGATAAAAAATAGAAAAATTGTTAAATGACCTTTATTAACTGTACACATAAACAAATAAAATTCGTTATTGAATTTGAATTTTTAGTTGAACTACGGTAGTAATCACTTGTTGCTAGGTCCAAATGTAGATACATAAGAACAGCTCAACTCTATCACTTACCGAGATCCGTCCGACTATTTTTAACGTTTTTTCTTGATGTTGTTGTTAGTGACGTACTTTTCATCACCAATAATTATCGGCTTTAGAAATGAATCGTTTATATTGCGATGCAGCAGCCTCTCAAAATGGAAATTCGGTCTAAGATTTTTTTTTTTGGCTTTAACTCGTATGGCACTTTTACATCAAGCGGCTGTTTGTATTCGGCGGTTTTCTGATCATTTGTCTTCCCGACGATAGATGAGCATTACTACATTTTACTATAAGGTTGAACTCAAATTCTTTACACATTACAACTTCAACAACTTACGAAAATATATCGAGTTTTTCAATAAGAGCTCTACAAAAGTCAACTGGACGTAGCCTCACAGGAAATAATCTAACGGCGGCAAATGCCACGACCTAGGCTGCCAATTGACTGGGCCATTTCGTGAGATGACACGTTCACAAAACATTTGTGACTTGTGGCGCCGTCCTGTTGGAACYACATGTTGTCCGAGTCCATMTCATTCAATACAGGCCAAAAATATTCAGTGTTCGTTGAGCAGAGACGATTYCCATTCACAGTAACGTGCCGGTGTTGATCATCACGATTTTTTGCTTATTGATGAAGCCATTCAACTTGAAATGAACCTCATCGCTGAAGATGATTTTTCGATGAAAATCCGAACCATTTTCAAGTTGTTGCTCAGCAAAATTCACGATCATGCGGCGATTTTGAAGGTCAAGCGGCTTCACCCTTTTTTCGGGGGTTCTCCTGAGGGTTACCTGTGGCATCAAGGGAATCCAATTTTTTTTTTTTTTTAATAAATTATTGAGTATGTGAAATTCTGTTAAAGTACATTTTTTTATTTCAAAAGAAAAATCGCGAATGCGGGAAATGCGGGTTCAAACCCCATTTCGAGTTACTGATTTTTATTACGAAGTTCTTTAAGGATTATAAAAATTTGCTCGTCAGTTTTGAGATAGCCAAAAGAAATTCCGTATGCAAATAAAAACAAAAAAAAAAAAAAAAAAAAAAAGGAATTTTGGAACCAGAAATGAAGCAAATAAATACTGTTTAATATATTTGATTTTTATTTTTTATAAGCATTCAATAAACCCAAAAATTATGCTATACATACATAAATACTTAATATGTATAAGAATATTCATGTATTTACTTAGTATGCGTACAAGTGTAATTCAATACAATATATTTTTAATCAAGTAATTTTAAATTTATATATATAACATATGTATATATAACAAATCCTAAAACAGTCTTTTTTCATGAATTCTGCTCCATTGAGAAATTTGGTAAAACATACAGATTCATTACGGTAGCGAAGGGTATGCATATATACAACAATTTATAAACGGCAGACAAAATAAGTCATTTAAGGGAGATAGTTGGAAGAGGCAGTTAATATACAATAAATGTGACATAATTTTTAATTTTTTTTTTTGAATTGAAACTTTTCAAAAGAATTTTAGCATTTTATGGTAAATTTTTAGTTGATATAAAAATATTATAGAAATTGTTGTAACGCACACCCGCTGCTTACTTCACTGCTTATTCCACTAGTTTATTTAGAAATTAGTTTTTATCTAATTATTGTAATGCTAACTAATTTGTGTATATACCTAATGTGCATTTAGTACCTACACTTCTCTTTATACAATGCTTGCTGTCTGCGTAGACATATTTAAAAATTAAAAAAAATAATAATAATAACATACATATATGTATATACATATGTATGTAATATGTATGTCATAAAGCGGTAAAATTAGCATGTGCACCGCCCAGGACAATGAGTGTTTTCGTGAGTATAAAATTGTAATAAACCAAAAGTTAAAATTACTAAATACTATTCAGAAAAATATACAATTTGTATTTGCACTTAAAAATTGGTGTTTGTTTTTTTCTATAGTTATTCTTATGATTTCTATCACTGAGCTTTCGACCACATACACAGGCGTATGCAATTTTCACTCATAACCGCGCAGCGCTCATCTATGCCCATGCATCCACTGAACATGCACACACRTATGTATATGTGATATGAGATATGTTTTTATGTGGCGCATTTAACAAACYTTTACATTTTGACAATATCAAAATTATAATACAAATAAATACACAATAGGAATCATCTTAACGATTAATGGTGTTTGCTAAATGATAATGATAAATGTTTATTTTTTGTATATATGTACATGCGTTTCATAATGTATGTTTGATGTTGAATGATTAGATGTTTGCATTATAATCCATTTACACGATTCTAATAGGAACACATCCACTTCTTGAGGCACACATGATTCTATGATCATCATTACTACTACAAAATAATTAGTTAAAACTAATATTTCAGTCATATGTATGTATGTTTGCCTTCTGCGCAACACATCCCCARCTTAGGCGGGTTATGTGGTTCTTATATGTCGATTGCTTGTGGGTTGATTGGCTGGCTGTTTGGATAACTGGCATATCAATTATTCATTAGCATAATTTAATGGCAGTGCACTTCACTGCTCAGCTGCTTGACTGCCTAAAATGGAAAAATAAATATTTTCAAATTACTGTTATTGCGAGATATTAAAAAWGTACATAGGTTATCATTTAAGAACRCAATTGAACGACAAATGGACATGTTTAGGCAGTACAGTTCGAGTATCTTTTGAAAAAT
>NW_017537001.1:1471115-1490481 GCF_001853355.1 Bactrocera latifrons | reverse complement strand
TTAATAAATATACAAAAAATATACACATTTTAAATAAATGAAATTACTATTAACAAAATAGAGTAAAATAATTATAAAAAATAAATAATTTCAAGAATCGGTAAAATTAACAAAATTAGCACGCATGATAGCTGAAAGCAATAAAACACTGATTTTCGCTCAACAAGTGATTGCAAATGCGAATGCAATAAGGACAAATAACAAAAACAAAACAAAAAAAAGAGGTAAACCAAACTCACGATTAAGCCCAATAATGGCAAATCTGAATATTTTTTGACGCAAATAAACTTTTGCTATTAATTTTGTTCCTTAAGCACGTTGTATTTGCGAAATATCAGTACAAAGGACGATACATTCGGAATCTTCGAAATCGATTTGTTTAATTTTATTAGCTGTATTGCTAACATCGTTTAATTCGTAAACTAAAAAAAAAATAACAAAATATATAAACAAAAGTAAATAAATTTTTTTTTTTTAAATACGTTGAGATAGTTAAAAACGCATTTTAACTTAGAAATTAAATACTTTTGTTATATAACACACATTACGGTGTATGTAAATAATTTAAACTTACCAAGTGTKGAACGCGTTGCTCGACGCTTATCCTTCAATATGTAGATGGCAGTTAAAAAGAAGAAAACAGCACCCAAAACTTCAATAAAACTTGTGGAAAAAAGTGAATATTGCAGCGCTTTGAAACTGTTAATATCGGTGTCCTAAAAATACAAATTGAAATGTATGAAAAATTGAAAAACAAATTCATGCAATAATTCTTAGCACGACCGCTCACCTCCAAGTTAATTTCGAGTAGTTTTTCTTCACGTAATTCACTGACGAAATCGGTGGCATTTTGCTGTAATAAGCTTGTGGCATTCCCTATCAATGTTGCGACATTTTCACTTACTACGCTGGCAGCCTGCGCTAAGAGATTCGTGCTTTCTGTTGTGGCATTACTTGACAATAAACTGTCGGTAATATTTTGACTACTGTCTTCTAAAGTCAGTGACATGCTAGGTATACCCAAACTAAACTCACTAGTTTGAGAGGTAGTGGTTCGCAAATGTCGCTTGATTCCTTCAGAGAGCTGAAATGAATTGTAAGAAAATATTCATTTATCTTCATGTTTCTAAAATTTTAATATTTAATATAAAGACACATTTCTATATTGATACATACCAAGCCAACGAAGTAGGGACTGCCAGCATCACCTAATGCATGCGAGACCAGAATTTGGAAGGCTTCGGCGGTGGAACGGCGTGTCGGC
Source organism: Bactrocera latifrons (assembly GCF_001853355.1). Classification (NCBI taxonomy): domain Eukaryota; kingdom Metazoa; phylum Arthropoda; class Insecta; order Diptera; family Tephritidae; genus Bactrocera; species Bactrocera latifrons. The sequence goes on along the minus strand of NW_017537001.1, from coordinate 1,489,217 downwards.
ACGACAACATACTGCAATGGTGAAGAAAACATTAAAATAAAACTGAAAAATTATTGCTACTTATATTAAAATATTCTACATGGTAGAAACAACATAAACGAAAAGGTGCGTGCCGAATCAAAATAAATAAAACTTTCTACTATGCAAAATTGTGTTATCTAAAATTAGTAAAGCCTTCGCAATTGCAGGTTTTACGCGAATTAAGCGAGCAAAACAAAAACGTAAAACGTATTATTTTTATGTTTGGTAGGATTTTTGGACGAACAGAAAACACTGGATTTAACTACAATTGCAAAAAGCTACATACAGATGGGGCCATAAACTCAAAGAAAGCAAAAATMCAGAGCAAGTGCATTTGCATCTGGTTTGTGTACAGGATAATGCATTATTTAAAAAGTTTAAATTCCAATCACATACGTTATGAAAGCTAAGGCTATAATTCAACCAGCAGCAAATTAAGAGCGTGACGGAGCTCATTTTTTGAGAATAAAACGAATTCTTAGCCACCACTGTGCGCTGTTGCTGCAATGCGCGTTCCTTACCAATTGACATTGCATAATTTTAGGCATTAGACGAGAAAGAACTGCACATACCAGTATAGCGCAATTCGATAGAATTTAATTTTTAAATTTTTTTTTACAATGAAATTAYTAACGAGTTGTTTTGCTTTTTTTTGCTTTCTTCGGGCTTATGGGTCAAACGAATTTTGTGTTTTATTAAAATTAATGTGATAATGTGCATCAAAAGCGTTTTAGAGTAAGAGTGTGCTTGGGTGTGTACAGGTTTGTTGTGCAAATGTAAACGTTTTATAAATTAATTAAAAATAGTATTTATAACAATATTATTACTTAAAGTTATACATATACATATCATATACATCGCAATTAAAAGGTTAAAGAGTCATTATATTATATAATATTACAAAAATTTGGTAAGGAAATAAAAAGTTTAATGTTTTTATGAAGCATTTATTACCTACAWTTTCTATATCCCCACTAGACCCAGCTTGCTAATTTTCAAACTATGTAGGCATTATAAAAATTTCTGATCCACGAGTCTTTAATTGTTTCAATAGTTAGGTGTAAGAACCTGACATATACACTTATTCATTTATGCATATATGATGAAAACAGCAATATTATAGTTGACGTCGAAACTAAAACTCTTAAAATTTTTAATAATATTTGCACTATTAAAGCAATTATATTAAAAATAAACTAATGTGCGCTTAAAATAGCTGGAAAGTACTAAGGTTGAATCCCATTAGACCAATTCAAGTAATTACTTAGTGATCTATGCCCGCAGATGTAATTAAAGTTACTTAATACCTATGAAATAACTATCTAATAGCAAAAAAAAAACATATATAATATTAAGATAGCAGCAGATTTTAACTATTATTAAGTCAGCAAAAAAGAATGTTTATAGCAGTAACAATGTCTTTAGAAGAATAAGAAATTATATATCCTTCATGGCAGCATTCTTCTACCATAAGAGGCTATAAACAGATTTCTTGATTTTGAATGTTCAGCTTGTATGTCAGCTATTTGCTAGTGATCGAATAAGAAAAAATTAGTTGAATTTAGTAGCATTTTCTTGGGCARTTATCAATGCAAAGTAACGTGAAGATATCTTTCAAATAAAAAAGTTTTAATTTTATCATTTAGCTTGTATAGCAGCTAAATAAGCCCCATACTAGCATATAAGGGAATATGCCAAAGTCATAATTACTGTCAAATAAATATGCTGACGAAATTGAAGCAAAACTTATAAACTTATAAAAAATTGTTAATAATAATACGTAAGCACGTTCAAGTTCGTGGATATTGTATAATGTATGTTCGTGTATATTATATTTAAACYTTAGAACTTTCATTTAAGAAAAGATGCGGAAGGTGAGAAAAGGCGCTAACGTCATTAAAACAAGCTTAAAAAAATGGTAAAAAAAAAAGAAGCAAAAGATTTTGCGGTTGGCTTAGCAATAAGTATGCAGCTAACAGGTATTCTATTCTATTCTATGTGTCTGTTTGTCTAATATCTTCTAAACGTATTTGACAATATAATTTTCAACCAAACAGCTCATTAGATAACAATTGGCACTCGTACATTTAGATAACATGCGATATTCTTCCTATTTCTAGCTGATCATATGTATAGATATATTTAGCAGATATGTATTTGTATAACGAGTGTATGTGCGCGTATGCGTGAATTGGATTGGATGACATAAAACATCTGATCGTGATAAAATTAGACGGCCGAAGAGATAACAAATGGTAATTAGTATGGAGACAGGAAAAAGGACAGATAATATTGAGAGCTATGTGATTTAGATGATGCAAAGAAATATTTGAACAAGTGACCTTTTTTGGCATTTTTTTTACTAAGCAGATCGCGTTTCTAGCGAGTTTTTAGACAGTGTGATTGAATACATATATACAAATATTTTGAATTAATTGCAAATAGGAATCAGCTTAAGTTAGTTCATCGATTTTATCATTTTCAAATGCTCGGCATTGATTTTTTTTTTAATTAAAAAAGAAGTGAAAATTGGGAGAAATTTTAGCCATGTTATTTGGTGTATACAACCTTCAAGGTTTTTGACTGCATATATGGTATAAGACAGAAAAACAGATGGAGATGACTAAATCCACTCAGCTCGTAATGCTGATCATTTATACGATATACTCGTATGTACACTTTATGGTACATTCGACGTTTCCTTCTAAGTTCTACAAACTTCATGGGGGGCAAACTTAATATACCTTGTTCAGGTATAAAAAATGTATTTTCTACTCATCTAAACATGTGTTAAATATATAAATTTTTTTTGTTTCAAAAAGCTAAAAAATACCTGCTAAGCTAAAAATCTACAAGATTTATGGTAGGAGTGCATTACATTATTATGATATTTCTTCAGCTGACAATTTTCTTATATATGCTGTTAAAGTGACAAACGCTTTCCCTAGAGAGTAATGAAAGTGGGGATTCCATATTTCAGCGCTAATCAGATTTATAGAGCTAACAAAATATGTGCTTCTATATTTAACGCGTTTGTATTTATATGCTAAGCAGGGTACTTTAATAAAAGCAGAAGAGCCTTTAATATGAGGCAACAGCACGTGCATACGTAAAATATGATGATTACCAATGCACCAAAGGTTCCACCTACACACACACATTCAACTGCCACCAGGAAGGGTGTGCAACCACAAACAAAAAAGGAAAAAAAATTCAAAGAAATTCGAAGAGCTTAATAGGGGGAGTTGGCGCCAAAATAGAGCACGTGATGTATAAAGCTGGCTGGAAGTCAGTGAGTCTCATAAATATGTGCCATATAAATGTATATATGTAAAGGAATGAGTGAAAATGCAATATGTCAACTCCATGGGGTGTAATTTCTCTCGACATTATTGCTTTTATTATGTTTTTTTTTCAACATTTTGTTTCGAGGGCCAGCAAATTACAAATATTCGAGTCGGCGAACTTACAATACGTGTGTGTATGTGTGTATAAGTGTAGAGTTACTGTTAAACGAATTTTGTTGTTGTCACGCGGTTGCAAAGCAGATAAGTGGTGCATTTTGGCATATAAATAAATTGCAAAACTTTATTATTGCACACACATACATATGTTAGTATGTATAGTAGAAAGGGACTGAAAACTTTCTCGCGTCGTGTGGCCGAGGGGTGTGAAAAGTTTGCTGGGTGCGTGAGTGCTTGACTGTGCGATAATAAAGGCAAATAAATACGCATTCGTATATTTCACTATTTAATACTGATAAATGTGTTTAATTAAAATGTAGTGAAGAATGGCAAAAGTTTCTTAAGAACAAGGCATATAAAATACGAAATAATTTTAAGAATGAAGAAAGGATTGTCTAGCGAAGGAACTAAGAATGACAAATGAAATGTTTGAAAATAGCATTAAGGGAAATTGTACAAATATTTACAATTTTATAAATAAAATTAGTGAAATATTCTAAAATTAAGATAATACTACAAAAAAACATTTTTTTTTTATGTATAGTTTAGCTTTTTTTTGTCTACATCTTCTTTTAAAAAACGTAAAGTGAAATAAATACTATCATAAGAAGCATTCTGAAACAAATTTTTTTTAAATGAGCGGCAAAAGAATACTTGCGACAATAACAAAACTCATGGCAAGTAAATTCATCAACTCTGCTATATTTTTCGGTCCGTTTATGAGACACCTGCATGCTATAGCGGTCCGATCTGAACRATTTAATCGAAGATTATAACGTTGCTTTTCTATGCCAAAYTTCGTGAAGATATCTCTTCAAATACAAATGTTTTTTTTATACAAAAACTTGATTTTGATCGTTCAATTTGTATGGCAGCTATACACTATAGTGGTYCGATGTGAACAATTTGTTCGGAAGTTATACCGTTAGCTTGGAGAACAAACCATCCCACATTTCGTGAAGATATGTATCTCGTCAAATAAAAAAGTTTTCCATACAAGGACTTGATACTGATAGTTCAAATTGTATGCCAGCTATATGCTATATAGTGGTTCGACCAGAACAATTTATTAGGAGATTATATAGTGTTCTTGAATAATCATCCGTGTCAAATTTGGTGAGGACAGCCGGCTACGCACCGGAATTGACTCGGATTTTATCCTACGGCAGACGAAAAGACGGACATGGTCGTCATGTTGCGTCAGGGCTTTCTTTTGTCGTTCACTTACAAAGATAATCAAAAATAGCTTATGTACACTATAAATAATAGATTATACAATAATTGATAATGAATATAAGTACAATGAGTATTTACAAATGTACGCTTATGGATATTTATGTATAGACTAAAATATTTTATATATGAAAGCATTTATGTATGTATGTAATTCATAAAACGTTTACATTTGTTACGTAAGCATGTAAATTTGTATGACTGTAGTAGATTACAACAAAAACCACCACAACAAAACATGTGTACTTTTTTTAGATCAATTACTTTTTGCATTTCTCTTACCAGTAAAATATCAGCCACTAGTGCCCAATTTAGATTCAAAAATAATTGACCGATGAACATTAAAATATASGACAGAACCACGTATTTTGTGACAAACAGCATCGCGGCAGCAAGGAAAAATGAGCTAAAGAATAATCCATAGGCGCATACCAAGGGATCGGCGTTGTTCTTGTAACTGGCAACCGCACGTGACACTATTGGACCGAGTGGCACGCCAATTAGACCAGCTACCATTGTAATAACGCCAAAACGTAACGAAACGCTGTTCAATTTTTTCACGAACAGGTAAACATTACGGGGTTTTTATGGTGCGGTTTTTAAAGTTGAATTTTTTTTAGTACAAAAATGTATGAGGAAAAAACMAAGAAAATAGAAAGAACAAAATTTAGTAAGAACGTTGAAAGCGTTTAAACAAGAAAACTCGTGTTAAGTATAAAAAATTGCAATAACAAAAAAAAAAAAAAAAATATATATATATATATAATAATATTTCATAAAACTCTTAAATATTCTTGCGATTAGCGATCGTACAAGCTCTTTGCTCATTCGTTGTTATAGTTGCGCGCACAGTGTGTGTGTGTTTGAGGGAGCAGACAGTGGTGGTGTTGTGTTATCATTCTTATTGCCTTTGTTTTGCATATTTTCACGCATTTGCTGATGATTGTATCTATTACGCCCGCATTCATTCAGAGATTTTCATATTGTTTTTCTTACCAACAAAATATCCGCCACTATGGACCAGCATAGATTCAGCGTCACCTGCGCCAAAAAGACGAACAAGAAGCAGAACGAGGTTGTGGTTTGTGGTGTCACCAGCGACAAGTAGACCATTGGCGCTGATATGAGCAGACCGAAGGCGCAAATGTATGGATCACAGCTTTCGTGTTGTGGTCGTAGACGTTGCGCCAGAAACGAGCCCACTGGCACACCAATCAATCCGGCTATCATGGCGATGATGCCAAACTTGTACGATACGCTAGTTGATTTTATAAATAGGATTTATGTGTGTGTGTTTTTTTTAGTTTTTAAATATGCTAGAATTTTTGTAAATTGAATTTTTGTGCGTAAACATGTTGAATTATTTACACAGCGTATATGTAAATACATAGAAATCGAAGTTTTTTGGTGAAGCCAAAAATTAATTTTCTTCTAGTAGATATATATGTATGTACATATATCTACATAACTTTTGTTTCATTTATATTATACTCACTCATTCAGCGACAGCTCCTCGTTGCCTGGCTGCATTTTGATGCCTAGATAAATGAATTTAGGTCCCCACCAGGCGAGCGCGCCAGTTACGAAGGCAACGCAAGTGAAACCGGCTGTCGAAAGCATAAAAGAATGATTCTTCACCAAGTCCTTAATATCCTCTGTGTAGCTGGTGGGTTCCAAATGTGGTGAGCCTTCGCTCTCACCACGCTCGGGCTCTTTGATCAATATAATCAGCACAACGGCCACAATGCCCAAGATGGGTGTGACACGGAGCGCCCAACGCCAGTTATTGGCCAAGCGCGCAGTCTCCGAGCCGACAATGTAACTGCATAAATAGAGATAAAATGCAGATTAGTAAGCATATTTTAATAAATTATTTAATATATTTCATAAATAATGCAAAAATTATTTTTAAAAATAACTATAATTGAGTAATTATTTTAATTAAGGAAATGGTTTAGAATAAATGGAAGCTCATTAAGTGCATTATCGAAGAACCGTATAAATCTAAAGAAAAAAGTAAATTAGCGCTAATTGTCAACTTTTGAATAATTGATTGAAAAGAAATCAATCAATAACAAAGTACACTTAATCGATTGACTACAAATTGAGGGGCAACAGCGTTTTCATGCCTTTTTAAATTATGCCGAGCTTAAATAAACATTGCGTACACMACCAATTATTACAAAAACAACTTAAATGCACATAGTCACGCAATCAACGCCGCGCCCGCCTTGAACTGTTTTAGKGGAGGTTCCCTTCGTGACTTTCTATGGGGGAAAGCACTTAGCGCTTATAAATTTTACGATATGACCTTTAAGGAACTGGCATGATGAAATTAAATGATGTTAAGCGACGAATTCGTTGCACTTATTTACTGTAGCCCCTACATATGTACTTCTACTTACGTGCGTATTTGATGTGAAAGAAAATAAAGTAATTGATTTAGATTTGAATTGACAATGTCACTAATAAAATTTCTATTATTAATTAACCTTTTGAACGCGTGCATTTAAGAAAGTTATATAATATGGAAATAAGTTGCAAGCAATTGGTGTGATAAAGCTACAGTGGAACCTCTTTGAGTGGAACATGCGTACATATGAAATGATGCCGTGATTGTTGAAACGCTAGTGTTTAATATTATATATAAAAACTGCTGGTCAAAAAACTAGAAATGTGAGTTAACTTCAAGTATTATTCATTATTTATAAATCAAAATATAGAAAAAATTTTAAACGTAGTCCAATCTGGACTTTATTTTTGACGATTGTATTTTAGCCTTGAACWATAATCCATGCTAAAATTTGCGAAGATATCTTGTCACATAAAAAAAAGTTTTCATACAAGAACTTCATTTTGATCATTTGATACGTTCGGAAAATGTATCCTGGCTTTGGACAATAATTTTTTCAAATAAAAACGTTTTCCATACAAAAACTTGATTTTGATTGTTCAGTTTGTATGTCAGCTATACGAGTATGCTATAGTGGTCCGATCTGAACAATATTTTCGTAGATTGTATCTTTGCCTCAGACAATACACCGTGTCAGTGAAGATATCTTGTCAAACAAAAAAGTTTTTCATACAAGAACTTGATTTTGATCGCCCAGTTCCAATGAAAACTATCCCTAAAGTAGTATCACCGGTTTTGACAAATGAGTGTCTCCTTGTGGGAAAAATAATGTTAAGTTTCAGATGATATGTAAAAACCTGGGCTACTATTGCGCGTATATACATAGCTGATCTCATTATGCTGGGGAACGTTTTTAAACTCATCTATGTTACAAAATAGTTCTCTTTTTTTATACAAATTTTAAAAACTTTCTTTAATAAAAATTATGAAAAATAACAGCGTTATTACTTTGATCACTGTATTCGCCCTCCTCCATCAAACACTTTAACATTCAAAGTAATTTAAGAAACCCATAAACAACCCTCTGGTATGCAGGCGAAACCTGATGCTGGTGAGGGCTTGTCTGTTTTATATTGATATCCACTGTTTAAATTTATTACGTTAAACGTTAATATTTACAGATGACATTTAAGCGTGTTCGTCATAAAAATTCCAAAAATTTAATTTAATTGAAGGAAGCCACCGCCTCTTTGACCTGCCTTGTTTTAGGCAATTGATTTTTTGTTATTGCCATGGGAGTGCATGAGAAAGCACGCGATCGGCCGTTTGCTCGGAATTCTGTTATGAATCGTAATCAATATGCTAAATACAGTTTCCACTGCACAATTTCGTTGAAATCACGCGATCGACGCTTTTAAACTTTAGCTAGAAAAGTTAGCTAGGGGTGAATGACTCAACAGAAAGAAATACACTTAAGCACATACATACACACATATATAAGGCGGACTTAGTAATATTACTATAAAAATATTTATAAAATCCTTATCAAACTTTTCAATGTTATTGTGATCGCTAACAAGTCTAGAACTGCAGCAATGAGATTACCAGATCCAGTGCCATAAATACTAGAATGTGCGTAGACTAAGGTTATCAGAACTAATATTAGCAAACTTGTGCAAATTTATAATATAATAATAATAACAAATAAAACTGATAAGCATACATAGGCTATAATTAAATATTATATAAACAGATTAAAAAAGAACGACATAAACATAAACACAATCGATATTTTTCGTATGAATAATGCATACAATGCATATTACTACAATTCTTACCCAAATCCTGAACCAACTGGAATCGCGAAATAGAATAACGCCAACATTTTCGAACGCAAATCGTGTATGAACAAATCGGAGATAATGGTGGGCGCTATGGTACTGTACGACGCTTCTCCTATACCCACTAACGCGCGGAATGTGATGAAACCACCGAAGCCGCCCATAAATGAGCCAAGCAACGTTGTTGTCGACCATAACAGAACACCGATTGCCATAATCCAACGACGCGAATAACGATCGCCGAGGTAACCAAAAAGTGGCGCACAAACCATATATGAGAGCACAAAAGCGGTCTGTAGCAGACCACCATCATCGTCACCAATTTTAAAATCTGCTTGAATATCTGTTAAAACACCTGAAATATTTATTAAAAGAAGAAGAATTGAGGTTAGAAAATTTATTTTTAAAAATAATTTGTTAATGGAAGGTTATGAAGGAAGGTCAGACACCTATAGTATATACATACATATATAGCTATTATTCAAAACTGACCCAAGATAAAGATATTTTTATACACTTCTTTATTATAAGAAATATACATAATTGTTAAAGAGGTTTATAGCTTCTGTGCAGCTGAAGTTAACGTTCTTTGTTGTTTTTATAAGTTTTGAAGGCGATATAGGGTGCGAAACGCYTTTTAAAAAGACGAACTCATAAAGAATGGTCATGAAGGTCGCTTGGGATTCATATAGATTTTTGACATTCGCATATCGTTTGGCAACTCTTTTCAAAACAGCATTTCCCAATTGTATTAAGATATGCTAAAATGCTGTGTGCGGCTTACGCTTCATCGATAAATGAATGAATGCCATTCAAGCTTTGGGCCCCGTGCCCCATGACTCTAATTTTAGCACATAACATGAACACACCGTAATGATAATTACAATGATCATATTTAATTAACACATTCCAGCAGTTGACGTTATTGYAACCGCGCTGYTTATAYGTACATATGTACGTGAGATTGAAGCAGAAATAAATGAATAAGTAGAAGACAACATTGGGTACTTCTCGCGCGTTCGTAATGATACGAGTATCTGACTTGCAAGCCTTTAATGGAAATTTAATTGACACTTCAACTTCTTTATCGTGTGATATTCRCAGAAGTGGCGCTATTTGAAGAAAGTTAAACAATTTTCCATTAACTAGTGTGCTAATGGGTTGCCTTAGAATATAGTGCATTTGTTAAAACGTGAAAATTGGAGATTCTACAAACAAAACGCTCATAGTTCCAGGAATACTCGCTTTAATTGAGTAATTGCCATTGCAGATGTATAATTTTTACTTTAATAAGAAAACGTTCCAATATTGTGCAAGCAAAAGTTTTAAGTATATTCGAGCACTCATTGTGTGCAGTGTATTGGCGAGAGTCAATAGCGCTGGTAACCGAATGATTTTTCGCTTTGACAAAGCTTTATAAAAACAACAATTGCCATTCAGTGGCGACATCAAATTGCAGTGCCCCTGTTGACGTTCAAGGTTGCACGCGGCAATCAATTATTATCAGTCTCATGCGCATTTAGTCATCATCGTTTTCTGAGTGTCCGGTGTTTCACTTACTACTGAAATGGTCAGTTAATCATTGGCAAATCATTCCGCAACACAAAACTGTTTAATCTAAATTAAGTAAAACTAGTTTAAGCGTCCGTAAATAAATTTCTACTTAAAGTATGCATTTGTGCGACGAGAAAATAAAATATAATGAAGTTCATTTGCTGATGGCTCAAGCTTTGCTTTCAGCTAAGTTTTGCTTTTTGTTGCATTTAACCYTTAGATGATTTGAGTTTTGCGGTCAAAAACTTTTATTTTATTTCAGTAACTTTGTGCGGATTGCTGCAAGCTGGCCGCTTGGCGTGACTAATTGCATTTGCATTGGTATGCATTAATACTCTTCAGCGGTTTCATTAAAAAAAAGTTTCATAGAATCGAATAAGCTCAAGTACAAAGAATTTCTACAAAAATGCTTCTAATATGTACATACAAATATTGTGGAATTTTGAAAATATTCAAATATATTGGGAGTCCACTTAATCACGAACACAAATATTTGGGTGGTAAAAAGCCTTCGCTGAAGGTCGTGATGTCATCAAAAACTTCCCTCATGCGATTCGTTAATTTTTTTTTTTTCCAAACATAGTTGAATGCTATATTAAAGATTATTAAAATATGTGAAAAATATTATAATTTTTTGGCTGTCCGGGTCAAATTTGATCAGATAAACTCCGCTTGATATACGTATGCATATGCAATGCATTCATACATATTTATTTAGTATTTTTTTTTTTCTAATTAGTCATCCATTATTTTAACTTTGAAACACCGCACCGTATACGCAAATGAGTGTTTTGCTTATCAAAGAGAAAATACTATGTAGAGATAATTTAGTATAATAGTACATAATTTTATGGTTATGAATATTTGTTCATTATTTAAAATATGTACTTATCAACAAAACAAAAAAAAAACTGTTTATCCAAGATCACTCATTCTACAAAGAATTCAGCACAAATCGACGGAAATGATCTTTCAGAACTGACAATAGACTGATTCCATTAGATGGAGCGAGACAATAAAACTGTTTTGAGTTAAATTTTAACTGTTAACTTTTGAGTTAGCAACTAGCAAACTGATTTCAAATGCTTTTACCTGTCATAGAACTCATTCATATGTTTATTACTTCATTATATTCACACYGGCAGCGAAGAGTGCGAGCGGCGTCCAAATTTAATGAGTTGGGTGCTAAAAGCGTCACTTATCAATGTGTCAGCACAACCTTGATAATAGATCACATGAATGACAATATGATAGGCTATTTAGCATATGTGTAAAGTGGTGCCCACTAACAACAAAAAAATACTATTCTAATAAATAAAAATAAAAAAAAACACAAAAAAAGAAAAAAAAAACGCAGATGCACATTCCGCTGCTTGCGTAGTAGCGCTCCCCCAAACACCCACCATACGGAATATAAAGACTATAAGTTTGCGGTAGTTAATTAATACATACACAAATATATACATATGTACATACAGWTTACCTGAAATCACGATAAAAATCACTTACTCAAGTTAAGTATTCAATGTTTGCATACGTTTAGCTACATTCTAGCTATTCGTGTGATGTACATACATTTATAAGCAGCACAACATAGTAAAGTAGTATAAAAACAAACACAAACAAAAGCGTCTAGGAGTGTTAATGAAAGCGTAGCGTGGCGCATGGTCGAGAGAACTTGGCTGTCATCGGAAAACGCAACAAGTAAACGGAAGAGTAGCAAAAATAGCAAGTGACATACATACTTTACGTGTATAAATATAGTATAATACATACACACTTAAATATCTAAAACACACAATGAGTAGCAGAACTAGTTCGCTGCAGTGCATGTTTTATAAGCCAGTTTGCGAGTGGAAACGCTGAGTCAGACAACAGACACCCAACGCCGAACTGCTTGCCCATAATTGCCAACCGCCTTCAACACACGACGTGGCCGCAACGACTGCACGCAAAAAAAAAACCCAATAAGCCAACAAACCCAAGCAGGCGTAYTGCCCCGCAACTTTCCCGCTATTCTTGCCATTAGTGCACTTCAACACAAGTTTTTAGCGCTTTTGCTACTACTGGCATATTCGCGTTTTTTTCCCTCTCTGTTTTTAATTATTTTCGTTGTTATTTGGGTCTTTTTATGAGAAATTTATCGTACGATTTTTTCAACCAATCAGCGCTTGCGCTCGSCGGTATTAGCCAGCAATGAATAAGTGACGTAATGGCAAACAACACTGACGGACGAACGATGTCTACGTAGGCAAAGCAAGCCAAAAGCAGTGGTGAGCTCGGCAAGCAGAAAAAAAATCAACCGTGAAAAGGCGAAACGCTAAAATCGAATTGGTTGGGGGCCGTTGTTAGTTGTTGTTATTGTAACGGCCGTTGTTAGTAAAGCTAGGTGGCACTCTAGAGACATGCAAATACATACATATGTATGTGCATACGTAGAAATGGTATGCGCGTCAACACGTAAGCATCCATAAATGAGAAGATTGCGTTATGGCAGTCGAAAGCCAACGAGTATAGCAGTTGTGGGTAGGAATAATGTTTTTAAAATAAAATAAATATCATTTAGAAAAATTGAATTCAGCATACTTTTGTTTGTGTTTGGGTTTCCAGACGAATTGAAGGCTTGCCTCACTGACTTACACTCGGTTTCGTCGCTTTTGAAGTAGCTATAGCAATAGAAGTGTCGAGAAACAGAAAGATTTGCATTCAATGTCAATGGAAAGCAAACATAATTATCAAGTTATAGCGAAAAGAAGTAATAGTAGCAGATCAAATAAAAGCTGGCACATAAATCTAGTATCAGTTTAGAAGAAGAAATGGTAAAATAGTCTGCCAATATGCTCAAGAGAACCAGTTTGCGAAGCCGGCACCGGCGAAATAAATGGGAGAATGTTGCCAGCAATACAATACTACAACGTACACATGTACTTAACTACTGTAGATTTGGTGGAGGTCTTATGATCGGGCAAAAGTTAATTATAAAACGTGAGAGTATAAATAAATCGGAGGAGTATAGGAAGATACATACTCTTAGCAGCTGCCGGAATGCGATTCGAAGGGTCAAATTTAATAAAATTTCAATATATAACACTAAATAATAATAAAAAAAGTAGTATATAAAAAATAATATTTTCCCATAGTTTTGGAAAAAAAAAAAGAAAAACTCAAAGGCGAACTKTTCCGAAAATACAATTAATTCCCCCTTTTCGAAGAGTCTCTGAACATTTTTGAAATGATGTCAATAAACATCTTACGGTTCATTTTGACCAATTAAATATTAATTTATTCGAACAAGTTTTATTCCACGTTGAACTTATTAAAATGTGTTGACTCATTAGCTGGAAATAGCGGCATGAAGTTATATATTTGAACGTTTACTTGCACATTATAATTTTTGCGATAAGTTCAACAATTTCAAAAATAGGCATGATATTTTATAATTCTAGTTAAATAAATAGATAAATATACATATAATTTTTACATATTTATATGTAGTKTATATTGCGGTAGGGTTAATGCAGCTTATTGCATTTTCTATACATAAGTTTCTACACATAATAGGTGCCAAGTGGAGGCCACTGAAAATTTATACTAATATGCATTTACATAAAAACATACTGCGGCGTTTGTAAAGAAAAGGAAAGAGGGAGAGATGCATTTCGGTCAATGACATGCACCTAGGCTACTTAAAACTATTTACATACATATGTGGAGGTTTAGGGTGTGAATATGCGCCAAATTGCATTGCTATGGAAGGCGGTGCTCGGGCGTCACTTTAAACGCCAGACACCTGAACGAGTAAATAGAGGTATTTGCATCGCTTTAGCGCACTTTAGAGCACACTCTCCACCACTACTGCAGTGTTTTGCATTTTCTGAGGTTCAAGCGTACAAAAGGTGGAAATAATAATAGTCGTTTTAGAATTGATGTGCCGACATTGATAATACCCAGACAAAAAATATATGTATGTATGTTTATATTTTACAATATAATATACGAATATTTAAATATCATTTCACATATCATTCGTAGGTGATAATATATATGTATAATAAATTATATATAATATAATAAATGTATGTCTTTGGTATGTGAAAGGCATTACCTGTATTTGTATGTCAAGCGATAATGTCAATCACATGTTTAAGTAGGTTTGTGGTTTGTCAGAGATCATCAGACTAATGTCATTTATAATTATATCTTGAAAGTTAAATTCATAATTTATGATTGATGCTTGATTATTGATCTACTTAATCCTCATGTGATAATGGGAAATTAATGTGTGATATGATAATAGTGTGTTAATTTGATTATAAATGAAGGAATGTGAACGCACAAATATACATACATTAACATAAACATACTTACATATATTTTGATAAAATGAATCATTTAGTGGAGTTTAATTAACAAAATATCTGTCAATTATTGCTATATGTATATTCGGTTGATTAAAAACAAAAAATTATGTGGGAGTTTATATTTATTGTGAAATTAAAAATRTATGGATAATTATTAATATTATTTTTCAAACACTTGACTTGAAAATCATCAAACGAAATTAGCCTACAGAGAATGCGTGTAAATAATGTACATATATGTATATAACTACTATAAAATATTGTATAAAAAATTCGTTTTCCTATGACTCAGAAATAATGACGCCACTTGAACTCTAAAAAATATTACATGCTCAACTAAGTTAATGCGTGTTATTTAATTGTGCTGGTTCATAGATTGTTAGAAAATGATAAAATAGAAATAAACTTGTAATCTATTAAATATTATTGAATGCAATTAAATTAATATAAACTAAGTAGCTGTAAAAATAACCAATTAACTAATATTACGTTTTTCTCTAAATAATAAAATCATCCCTTAGAACTTTCTAATTCCATTGACTAATTGCATAAATAAGGATATTTTGGAAAGTTTTAACCAGATGCAAATATTCACGAGTGTAAACAATGCATTATAAGAATAAGCAAAGTTCGTGGCTACTGCAGACGACCTTAAAAATTTCCAGCTGTAAAATTTGCGAGTAAATATTGAGGAAAAATACCAATAAAACGTTGGCGGTCAAAATAATTAATGTAAAATAAAAGGTCTGGCAAATAATTCGTTGCATATATTATGAAAAAAACTAGCATTAAATAAATTGGCGCTTCAGTTTGCGTTCTTTCTTTTGCTTTTTTCTGATTTTAATTGTTGTTCTTCTCTCCATTATTGCATAATAATTTTGTTTTCGCAAATTTTTCGAATAAAAATGCTTTTATTTAGTATATTTCATTTAAATTCGAATATATTGAATTTATTTTAAATCTAATTTGTAAAAATTGTAAATAACAGACGATTACTAATTGCTCTAACATGCACCCTGTAATTTGCATGGAATAATGTTATTTGCATATTAAGCATAAGAGAAGGTTGTGCAAATCAGATTGAATATATTGAATGTATGTTTGTATATGTGTCTGTATGTACATAAGCATTTTTACGAAAGGAATTGAGAGAGAGAATTGTATTAAAAAATACAAAAATATATTTACATATGTACATATATGCATATTATATATGTATATATTTACCAGATATACATAAGTATACATATAAGTGTGTTTACAAATCGGAACTACTAAAAATAATTGTCAGATTATCACTGTAAATTTATTTTTCCAAATACCTTTACATTTACATGTATGCACATTACTGTTAAAAATGTGAGAGGATGCTGAGCACGGACAATATCCTTGACAGAAGCAAATATTATTCATTTCTGCGTATGATTTAGGAAGCGAAGTATACATATGTATGTGTGTAATCTGTAAAATATGATATTAAACACAGTGTGTAAGGAGTATTTTAATCCAACAATTGTTTAATCTTTATAAGATATTGCACTCAAATGCAAAATCGATAAGTTCGTTGACTGTTCGTACAGAAAATTGCGATGAAGCAAACTTGAACTTGAAATCAAATGCGGGCAGTTTATCAATTATAACAAATAAATTTCTCGTTTTTTTTTTTGACAGGTGGATAAGTATGTATGTAGCTCGTAAGACTGTACTTATGGTTTTTAGGACAGAATAGGTAATCATAGCCATCAATTGAGCCTACCAATTCTGTCAAACATCTCCCAGTAGATCAAGGACAGCGCCCCGCTTGAATGCAAAATTAAAACTTTTTTTACTATTACAACAAAAGTCAACAAACCCGTAAAGAGCAATAAAAATCAAAACTATTTACTATATGAAAGAAAAAAACTAAGCGCAAGAAAGGCGGAAAAGAGAAAGTTCGTTTACCCAAAGCGGATACTTTCGTAAGCATTTAATCTACAGAGTTACCTATATAATTTGTATGTGTGTATGAGCGTATTTCTATACGAAAGGCATACAAAAGGCATAGCACCTAAACATATACAAAAACAAAAATTTATCACAATTTTGCTATGCATTTTTCAACTGACCGAATTTACAACTTTTTCTTTACAGAAATAAAATGTATGAATGTGCATACATATACATACATGTGTATGTATATTGACATCCATGTATCTGTGAGTATGCGCATTGTGGGCAATGGGCAAAAGGTGATGAAAGAAAATTGTTTACACCTGTGAAGAATGCAGAAATGAAGAGGTTATGACCGAAAGCCATCAACACTTGTGCGTGTAGAGCAAACAAAAAAATAAAAATGAAGGGCATAGAAAAGCTGCCGCCATAACAAAAAATATTTGCAATGACAGAAATTTTATATAAGTAAAGAAAGCGTAGCATTAATTCTTGGAAATTTCCTTGAGTCAATACAAAGGTCGAAATAAATTAATATTTCATAAAAGCATTTAAATGGATGAATGTTTAAACGTAAAAAGATCTTAAATCAACAGATATAAGCATAAAATCTTAAATCAATAAGTATTAGCAATCAAGCGTGAATTTGCTGCGTTCGCTGCACCCACAAGCCAGARGACTGCCGAGATGAATGCATATCTTCTTCGTCCTTCTTTGCTGCACACCTTCTGTACTTAAATGCATTAATTGAGAGATTTGTGGGGGCGCGACTACAACAACAAATCTTAAATACTTATGTATATACATATAAAACAAGAACAATACTTTGCAAAAGCACAAACACATATGTAGAACGCTATTGTAGCAACATTTTTACACATTTGTAGCTACTTATTTACAGCAATARCGAAATGAGATTTAACTGCATATTACTCGTTTTTACTGTTCACTATTTTTGCTTGTTCAACTTTCGAAAATCGTTTTTCTTTACGATGACTTTTTCTTTTTGGAAAAGTGCCAATATAAATAACAGAAATAAAGCACAGTTGAACACACGAAACAATGCGAACAGTTTCAAGTCGCTAGTAAAGAAAACATTTCTAGTAAAGGAAACATGAAAAGCGGCTATTTTTTACGGCAAAGTTATTTATTTCTGCCACGTTTCCTTTCTTGAAATCCATTTGTACAATAGTACATAGTACAATGTGCGAAAAAATTTAATTGCTGAGTGGAGAAATTCGAATATGAATGCAAATATGTTTTTTTTTGTGAGCGCACAGATGAATATCAAGGTCAGGATATTGTAGGTGGTGGCACTAAATCACGTAAATATGTGGAGAGTGTGT
>NW_017537001.1:1468027-1470947 GCF_001853355.1 Bactrocera latifrons | reverse complement strand
ATTTTAAATCCAAAATTTTTAAATTTTCAATTAATACATTTGCAAACCTGTCCTTAACAAATAGTTAGCTTTCACGGCTACCAGAGATTATTTTAGTTTTAAGTAATATTTTAGCTGACTATAAAAGATACTTTATGTATTTACTTAGGTAATTTTATCATTATAAAAGCTTTATGTAAGTTTATATTGTAATATTTGTTTTAAAAGTTTAGCACATATAGGGAAGTCAAAAGTCACGGTAATTATATTATAATTAAAAGTACTTATAACGCCAAGTTAATGATTTTATTAAGCTTTTATATGTATATGTAATGTGTATTTAAGCGCWTTTATAGCTTTTAAAGCTAGATAAACTTAATTAAAAAGTAAAATTACAAAAATGCATTTGGTTATTTAACTATTTATATAACTAAGTACCGCAAATCCTATATGATTGATAATTGCACTAACTACATATCAATTATGACATTAGAATATCAATGGAGTGCAAACACACTGCACGAGGTGGGCAAACAGGGCCTTCACATCTAGAAATGTGTATATGCATATAAAAATATTAATATAGGGACATACATGCACATAGTATATAGATTGAGTAATTTTTTTTAATTAAAATTAGCGGAAGAATGATGCAGTAAAATTTATTTTTAAAGTTTTGCATATTATTTCGATTATTAATGAAAAGCAGCTTRCATTCGATTTTTGACTAAATTTTCGATTTCGCATTAATTTAAGTACAGAAAGGCAGAAGCAACCGCTAAAGTGTATTATTTTTTATTGAAAACTCAGTTCATTAATTGCTATTAAATCGACTGGAAGCCAAAAGCCGCAGCAAAAATATATATACTAGTATTAGTAGATGCTCAAATTTATTTATTAATTTTTTTTTATTTACTTGCATGCTTATTTTGCATGTACAAAATGCGGCATTTGCGAAATATAACGTATATTTTCGAAACAGCTTAATTTTGGCCAGCCAAACCCATGGTTGCAGTGGGCAGCCTTTGAATTACAATTTCTTTCATTGCCTTATGAACTGCTTGAATAAGTTTATGTATAACAACATACGATTTTYGCATTGATTTTTAATGTATTGGCGGGCAAAACAACAAGGTCGTCACATACATACTGATTTCTTCATTTATTTATTGACATTAAGTTATGTTCTGTATTCCATGTACAAGGACCTTTCGAAGTAAATTTTGGAATAAATATCAGCACACAAATATACATATGCATTTATGCGCAAAAGGTTAAACAAACGTGTAAATACTTACTATGTGAAATGGTCAGAATGCAAATATTTACATTACAAAATTAATCGCTAAATTAATTCAAGTGTAAATTGTATGTTAATTTGTGTACGAAATGTAATGACGTGGCGTTGAAATGCAGAATGCAAATGCCATGCATTTTTGGCAACATTCAACAACAATTGGTCTCCACACTCATGCGCCACATTTTCAGTTTTCTTATGCAATTGCTTTTTCTTTTGCATTTTCATGCCATATTCGTAGTATCACGCCACTTTTAACAAATGTTATGGCTATGTGTGTACGCTTGTACAAGGTAAAAGCTCACAATATTTACTAACGCAATTAACAACTTTTAATTGTAAACAAACAATGCACTTGAATTATAAAGATATATTATATTTCATACACGTGTATTGCGCTGGCGATTTACAGAGTAATGTTTTAAAATAATAGTTTTTTTAAATTTGGAAATAATATTTTTGCTTTCTATAGTAATTTTAATATATTTTTAGTGCAGTGTTTTTTATTATTGAACTGGCACAGCAGCTGCAAACAGCCATTCACATATATTTGCACACATCAGCAAGTATTTTTAAAAATATATAAATATTTTTGATTGAGTTTTAAAATATTTTTTCGTGAAATTTTCCGGCACAAACTGTGTGGTAATGACGTATGAAGGCGAAAGCTACAATAATAAATAACAAAAATAAAAATAAAAAAATGTGTGACGTTAAAATAAAAATAGAACTATCTAATAATATCATATTCCAAACTTTAAAATTGAAAAATATCATTAAATTTTGAAAGCAATAGGCTTATTTCAAGAAAATAATACCCCAAACTAACAGAACTATTCAGTCAGTGAATGCTTTGTTTTACTTATCCTACATCAAAAACATATTTATACTTTTTTTATGATCTTCCGGTGTCTCTTATACACATCTAGATGTGTATAAGAGACAGCTATTCAGTCAGTGAATGCTTTGTTTTACTTATCCTACATCAAAAACATATTTATACTTTTTTTATGATCTTCCGGTGTCAAAGTCACTCACAGTACATGTGTATGTAATTTAAAACTTGCCTTGGTTTATATTTTAGCTGAAGGTTGTGATCACCTGACACATTACACAAAATCAGTGCTATCATTTATATAATATTATRCAAAAAATTATAATTGACATATGTATATGCACAAATATCTAGATACATACATATGTATGTACACATATACGTATATAAATATTAGAGCGCTGAGTTCTAAAAATGTCACGAGCATAAACATACAACAAAAATACTAACGATTTATTCATATAATGTTGTGATAACAAATTATCATCTAATTAACGGAAATTCGGATTATTAATAGCTAAAGTAGTTTTGATTGACTTCTRTATGGATTTGTACATAAGTTAAATATTTTTTCTTTTTTGCAATTTTCTGAAATTATAGACAAGTAATTAAATTTTTATTTGTAAGGGATTTAAAAATTATTGGAAAGTTTGGATGATTTTAGATTTATAAGGCATGYTTGRAACGAAGTTATAATACCCTTTACAAATAAAAAACTTTCCGTATAAGAACTTAATTTTGATTATTCCGTTTGCATGTCAAATATATCGTATAGTAATCAAATATCGGCAGTTTCGACAAATAATCAG
>NW_017537001.1:1449142-1467657 GCF_001853355.1 Bactrocera latifrons | reverse complement strand
ATAAATAAAAAAGTTTGTTATTAAAGAATCATTTTCAAATAATAAGCGATAATCATCACAAATATTAGTACTCCTTACACATGCGTTAGCAAGTAGCTTAATTAAATATTCATACATACTGTATGTCTATGCAAATCCATTTATGAATCAATATTGCTTTGATATTAATTCAGTCGGTTTGTCGCCTATCTGGCGAGGCGCGTCTATTTGCTATGCATTCCGCCAATGCAAACTATGTAACATAATTCTATGTGCATWTTCCTGTATACACCGATATATTTCCCATCAATACCTATATACATTGTGGAATCTTAAAACTTTMCGGTCACGTGCTGCACAGTTAACTCAGTTGACTGTCAATATTGGAAATTTAGGAAGTGCCATAGAACTTAAAAATAACACCATTACTCGTTTAAGCATTAATACTTTMGAAACTTTATCAATGTTAGTCAGTATTTGGTTTTTGTTTATTTTTTGTTTAAAATCAATGTAAATTTCCGAAATAGGTGAATCTACTGTTAACCATTATGACGAAGCTGCACACGTGTAACTAAAAATACGTTATTATTCAATGTTATGTGTGAGATGCCAAAACAAAATTCCGCTCGATGATGAGCTTTGTGCCAAGACAACAATTGCCAATGTATACGCCAAAATCACGCCACATTTTCGCAAGTAAATACAAACAAAATCCATTGGTGAATAATAAAAACAAGTTTCTCTTTYTTCATGTTGACCCACACAGAGCATGGAGCGTACATATATACAAACAACACTGGTGGCATGATTCACGCAAATTAAATGTACTTCATACAAATATGTACGCACGTATTTACGTACGCCCAACGTGGCTAAAACACTGATAAACTGGTATAATAGTCATTCATAAATGTACTGTTTATACGCAGATTTAGTAATTATGTATGTCAAATGTTTGTACATTCATACATATGTATGTATGCATGTTGTAAAATGTTTGTATCTATACTATTAAAAAATCTTACATATGTACAATATGTAAATATATGTATTTGTAAGATTCAAAATCAATGGAACACACAGTTTCTAAAATGTTAATACAATACATGTACATTCAATCATACATATTAACCGCCTTGAACGTGGGTGTGGCTCAAATTTTTGAATGAGATAAAGGGAATATATGTACATACATATATGTACATTGTATTTACCCATGTTATTTTCATAGCTTTGCTTATCGGCAACATTAACAATTAGTGAACATTTTTTTATCAGCTACTTTTACTAGCTAAACTGATTATTTGCAAGCGAAATTAACGCAATATTTRATTGGCTTTAAGAGTAGTCATCACAAGATGTTTTTTGTTTGTTTTGATTTTAATATTCGTATGATCAAATCCTACCTCGGAACAAAATGACTTTTACTTGGGTGGGAAATATAATGGTTCWATTTTTTTTTATTTTTGGATGAGAATTTTACTTAGCAAGCTGTATCATAATTTTATAATTCATTTATTCATAACATATAGATTTCTTTTTTAATTCAAATATTTCAATTTCACAATCAATGCTGATAACTAAACTATCATAAGTGGTCCGTCGAAGATAACATTCGGCAAAATTTCAATGCCACTCTAAGATTATGAAAATAAAAAGCAGACTCTTCTGATGCGATATATATAATAAGTTAATATTTCATCAAAATTGTTAAGTGTAGGTGTACTAAATAACAATTTTTAATTTAATCAATCTTATCTAGTGACGCTCGATTGCGTGCGAAAGTAAACAAAACGTTCTTCCGTATTTTATGAGTTTATTTAGTTATCTGAAACATTTGACGGAACGTGTGATATGGTTAGCTCAAAGACAAGTGACGCAATTTTAAGAAAAATGCATCTASCTGCTTAGTATATTTTAATGTACGATTTATATGAAATGAATATTATTAAAGGTTATGCTTAATCAATTTCWGCTAAGAGCGAAATTTTTTATCATTAAATTGCAGTGCAAAAGAATGAGTTTCTATTTATCTTTGCGGTAGTGGAGATATATATAGTATGTATATGGAAATGTTATATATGTACATTTATATCTCGGAAAGGAAACAGTTTATCCATATACTCTCATATTCCCACATATATCTTTGTACTTTCATATGTATGTACATATGTACATAAATATTTACGAAATTAATGCAGATATGCCCTCGAGGTTTAAAGAAGCATACATCCGCACTTCAATGGAAACAAAATATATTTATCCACTTTAAAAGAGCTCAAAGCAAGAAGTACAACAGAAGCTGAACGTACAAGTACTTGACACAGTGAACTTATGCCACGCAAGTTAAAGATGTTTAGCCGCCAACGTGTCATTTCTACGATTTTACTAAATCAGTATTTTTAGCAGATTTTGAGCATTTGTAGCTCACATACTACTGAATTATAAAAAAAATCATATGAAAAACYTATTGGATATGCATAAATAAATATTGAATCATAATCTATACTAACGTYACGTATTTTCAAACTTAATGAGGTGTTATTTCTGCCCTATTTGTTAAATTCTTATTTTTACATACCTGCTATAGTAAAGCGATCCATATAGTTGATTAAATTCACAAAGCACAACACCACCACTGTGAACCATTGTGTTCTCGTGATGCCGGTAGTTGGCGGTTGTACAACAACGCTATCCGTGTCTGAATTTGGAGGCATTAATTGCTGCGACGAACAGGTGGCGGGTAGACTAGCTTCCACAGAATTACTATCGGCCTCCACATCACCACTGGACCCAGACAAAGCGGGATTGTCCATTTTGGTTATTGGCAAATAACGAGCCGACGATTGTGAAGACATTCACGTGGAATTTTTACAAAAATTCCAAACAGTCTAAATTAATAACCGCGCGCACACGTACACCGCAGCAATTATGATCTGCGTTACAAATTTATATACTTTACTTCACTATTTTATGCAGAASAATTTCGTAATTCCTATTGTTTCCTAATTTTAGCGGTCTTTGCAGAAATTTGACTCGAACATAAATTTYTTTGACGTTCCTTTATTTGCTCTGTTTTAGCGAAATCTTGCTTTCAATTTCGTACCTTATTCACTGACCTTGGTTTTATGTATAATTTTTATTCTCTACTTAAATAGGTGCGATATCCCTTGATAGGTCACACTATATTATTTTTAAATCTTTKAATATTCACAATGTTTTAAAATGTAAGCAATGTAATAATAGAAAARGTATATTTCCCGCAAGTCGGCGTTCCTATTAATTCACTTATTTTAAAATTTGCCAACTAAACGCGAGAGAAGTGTAAAAACAACTGCCGACTCGATATGAAAGTCCAACAATTTTACTCAACTCTGATTGGAATGATAGCTAGGGTTGCATCATCACATTATTACAATAACCCGCTCTTTGGGAAACGACTGATATATTTACAACGTGTGAAAAATGGTTCAGGCAGCTCTGGCATGAGCTATGAAATCTGACACATTTTTCACAAACGTCATGAATAAGAAAACATCAAAATTGTAAATTGTCATACGCCAGTTGACTGTGTTCATGGAACTGCCCCTATTTTCACTCATATTTGTTTATTTTAAAATGATAAAATAAATAAATGTGTAAGTTTTTTTCTTAAGTCTAATATAATATTAAAACATCATATGTGGTTGGAATAGTCATAATTATTAGTATTAATATTTTAAACCCAAAGTGTGAGCATTTAAAGGGTTAAGACATCAWCCGTGATATGTCAATTCCGGCAAACCGCCAAATTTAGTTAGCGTCTTTGTACTTCCGCTTGAATTCATCTTCTTGCCTTGTCTGGTAGAGAAATAAGTTGTTTGGGTGGACAATGGTTGGATGCCTAATTAATCTTGTTAATTAAAAACTCCCTTTTCGAAGGCGAAAGTGGTAAGGTTTCCTTCAAACAAGCTAGCTTAAAGTTATGTAAAGTATGTTTAAATGCTTTTTTAGGTTCCCTAGTCTATAYAACAATGTGAAAATTTCGAGGAATGTGCATTTTGAAATATCGAGTTAATTTTATTCCTAACGCTTTGCAGACACCAGCATTTTTAGAAATATTTTTTGACACCATATTTGCTTTCTGCATTATAAAAGGATTTCAATTCAATGGAACACATCAATATCAAAAAATGTAKGTATGTACCATATATTTGCATGCCTTCATTTTTTTCAGTTTCGTAAAGGATTAATCAAGTTTTACTTAAAGTTGAGATCTTAACAAAAATTATGCTTATTCATTCAAAATCAATAATTATTGCAATTTAAAAACAATTTTTGGCTTACAGAGATTATAAAAGGTATGATTTCATAAAGTAAACTTAGTGGACATTTTCCTTCGTTTTTATATAGCACATTTCTGTTGGCTTAAAATTAATTTGAAACGGAATTAATACTATTTTATCCTTAAATATTAGCATTAGGATTCTTCTGGTTCGGTTTTAATTGTTATTAAAGCATTAAACAAYACCCGCATTGCTTTTGCTTGTTTCGCGTGACTCATTTCCGAAATGATTGCTGCCACTGTTTGACCAAATAAATTTATTGAATCATTAGTTTTTACCGTCATTATGKTATCTCTGCAAGTTTCGGGTGATTCAAAAAACTTGTCCTGATTACCATTTGGCATTATCATCTTTTCTCTACAATCTTCAATTGTTCGAGCAAATAGCTCATTATCTGGAGGCATCGACATTGTATCTATAAAAAATTCCTTTTTGCATACTAAGGTTGGAGAGTTACATGCCCTTGAAACCTCATTTGGRTCAGTGCCGTCAAGTTTCCGTCTCTTCCTTTTTATCGCAACCATAGCCGAATCCTTAGAGCCACGGGTACTGTAATATGATTTTATTAGTAAAAGCACAATTCATATGCATAACTATACATTTACTGTCGTGGCTTAACGGAATCTCTTAAAAACGATAGAGAATTAAATAAAGGCCACTGAACACATAAACTAGCATCATCATTGCTTTCAGAAAGCGTTTCCGCTTGCTTTAGTTCTCTGGTATAACGTTCTCGTAAGCTTCTCCATCTGCTAGAACATTCTTCGGCTAGAAAGTGTAAGTTTATTTCATGCCACAATYAAATAAGTTTGTTTACTAACCAGTTATACCCATCAGTTCGGAGATTTCAAACCACGCGTCTGCCTTTTGACTAGACGACGTAAGCCCTAAACAGCTTTTCTGGTAAAGTACATCATGATCACGTACCAGTTGAATTAACATCTCGTCGTTCACTGAAAAATAATGCGCAAATTCACAAATTTATCAATTAATTGGTTATTATACACTGAACAAGGTATAYGAAGTTTTTTRCGAATTTTGTAACACCCTATAATATATATATTTATGTAAAAGATCAGCATGATGAGCAGAGCAATTTAGCTATGTTCGTCCATCTGTCTGAATATATGTATGTGAACTAGTTAGTTTTAAGATATCGAACTGAAAAAATTCTGCACACGTCCTTTTCTCGCSAAGAAGCTGCTTATTTAACGGAATCGCCGATATAGTACCACTACACAACTGAACAATCAATATCAGGTTCCTATATGGCATATCGATATAATCTCTGAAGGAATTATTCAGATCAGAACACTATAATATATTATGTTCTTGGATGGAATTTCTGGCGGGTATTGTAGTTTCGTGGCTTACTTCGTTTTTCTTGTTGTTATTTCATTTTCATAGTATTACACTTTGAGAGTCCTCTACATGGCATAAGCACTTGCTTACCTTCATTCAATATGCTTCGCCCCCTGAAATTATACTTTATATTTTATATTGTTAATTTTTACATTAATATAAGCTTACTGCCGTTGTTTAACAAATTGCCTTAAAAATGAAAATGCGCCAAACAAAGGCCACTCCACTACATAGTTGTCGTTATTTTCAACTAGTTTGAGTTCTCTGGAATACCGTTCCCTTAAACTTTTCCACCTTTTGGCGCATTCTTCGGCTACATAAAAATCAAAAAAATATTAACAATTATTCTTGAAAGTATAAACATAAACACCCTCTACAAACCAGTCAACCCCAATTCCTCGCCAATTTTTATCCAAGACTCGGTTTTTTCTCCAGCACCTTTATACCCAGTACAATGTTTGTTGTACAGAATCTCATGGTTTTCCACCAATTCGATCAGTCGTTCGTCTTCGAATATTCTGCAAAATTATAAAATGTACAAAAAAAACAAACACAACATTAATTACATAGCCTTTATGATTTCAAATATTTTATTCGTTATTTTTAGTCGCAATAATTTATACATAACACAACCCCTTTTATGTCATGGCTTATAAGTATTGAATATTATTTTGCCTTCTTAGCTACCAGCACTGACACTTATTATGTTATGCCGTACATAATTGTTTAGTTTTTATTTAAGAAACAATTATTTACCCCGAACATATACTCATTTCTTTAACACTAATCTCTGTTATTTAGCAACAAATTCAAGAATATATTCATTTAAAATACGATTTTCTTGGAAATAATGTAAAATAAAATAAACCATCACGCATAACAAATATTTCAGAACTGTCAACAAATTCCAACTGGAAACTTTAAGAAGATGTCATTGTGAACTGTTTGCTTGCATAGAGTTGCCAAAGTTCAAACTTATTTCATTTATATTTAAATATAATATAATATTCTAATTTTCAAAAATAATTACAGACCATTTTTTGCGATTTTTACGAATCTAGTTTTGTACAATCGCAACATATTGTTACAGAGTATTATTATATTATATATGGACATACATATATAGGGCATGAGGAGGGCAAGACGAGTAGAATTCCGATTGACTGAAATTGAATTCTGGTCAGAAAAATAAAAAAAATCACTTTAACCAAGAATATTATCATTTATATATTTAGGCAAGAAATATAAATACTAATTCTTAAAAAAGTCTTTCGAAAATCGGGACTCTATCGCTAATTGCGTGGTTTTGCCGCTTATACATAGTTTAAATATCATTTGAAATTTTATTCTTTTTTCGAGAACCAAAGTTTGAAGAGTAATTTTATACTTTACCTTTGTTATCAGTTTATGGTTGGGTTCTTCCTAAGTATTTGGTGTATCGATCCGTGGTTTATTGGGTAATAACAAACTACTATTAATAATTCATAGTTTGTTGGTGTCGCACGTTTCACAAATGACGTAAATACATAGATTTTCGTGACAGGAATTCCGATCAAATACTTTTGTTAAGCTTTCGGCATTATCAATTTAACTTTAAACATTTGAGCCAGTTTAAAAATTGACTAGCTCTATAAAGTGTCAAGCTTTTTTATGCATTTTGCTCATGGAGTAATCTCTACGATCCTAATGGTATAAATAGTAGGTGTGGCCTTGTATCTAGGAATGTGGGYTAAATTTGAAATGGGTAGCTTGATTGTATTAACATCTGATCAGTTTTATGATTGGATAGTGGATAGTTACCTACTATATGCCGGCAGACGCTGGATGTGCACTCAGAATTTTTAATAAAAAGCTTTATCAAATCTCCATCAYTTGGGGTTTTTGCTTATTTTCAACCACTACTGCATACAAATAACCAACCGTCTCACCTTTCCGACACACAACACTCGTAAATACCGCAAGAAACTGGACATCACATTCAATGACTTCATAATCTACAATTTYGCAATAAATAAAATGGACACACGCAATTCGTAAGATTATGACGGGCGCCTCTACTGCATACAAATCAATGTCGCGAATCTCCTAAARAGTGCGTAAAATGATTGAAAGCGGTCAATTAATTCATTTTGTTCTACGAGTTCCTTATTTTCTCATATATAAACGGTTTCATTGCCGGCTAAGGTTCAGTAGTTAATTGTATAAAGGAACAGGTGTACGCCGCCGCCACACAAAAAATGGACAGTAAAGAGACCCGCATTGTGTTGTTGCGCATTTTGGTGGTGGCCATTATATTGACATCGGTTGCGGCGCATTCGAAATTTATACCGTCATTCGGCAAACCAAATAAGATAATATCGAAACCGGTCGTGGTGAAGCCCGTCATTGTCAAGCCGATTATTGTGAAGCCCGTGGTCCTTCCAGTTGGCGTTGGTGGCGGTGGTGGAGGTCATGGTCATGGCCACGGTCATCATGGGCATCATGGCTGAAATTAATATGTTTTTAATTCTTYTCTATGTATATCTCATTTGAAATCCGCAAGTAACCATAATTGTAAATTGTATATTTAGGTATGTTAGTTCGATCTTTTGCTTTTAAAAAATAAAAAAATGCGTTTAACAAAAAAGATGTTTTTGTGTTTCTCAACTCGACAACTCTTCTTCTTCTTGTTTATTGGAGTATGTGGTTTTAGAGCAGAGATCATCCTCTTCCTTTCAGAGCTGGAGTGTTTTCGTCCATTCGGACGCTGTCTCTTAATTCAATGYCATCGTATATCTCGTACAGCTTATCCTTCCATCGCCAGCGATATTCGCCGTTTCTAATGCGCAAAAAACCATAATCTCCTCCAGAATCTTTCTCTTGAAAACTCGTGTTGTCATCGTTCAYGCYTCTGCACCACATAGCAGGACGGGAATGATGAGTGATTTTAGAGTTTATTGGTCGCGAGAGGACTTTAGCACCTGTTGGCAAGACTTATTCTGCGTTGGATTTCGAAGCTGACATTGTTGTAGGTGTTAATACTGGTTCYAAGAKAGACGTTACTATCTATGACAGGAAATATTTCGTCTTGCCCTTGTTCMCTACCAGKCCCATTTACTTCGCTTCCATATCCTGACTGGAGAAAGCAGAACTACCTGCGTGGTTGTTCCTATTATCTACTTAAGTGTAAGTTGACATTTCATAAAGGGCCCAATCTCACTACCCAGAACTTATATTGGACCCCTGACCCGACGAATATGACCCAAAATTCTTCTAATAGTATCRTCTTTGTCAGGGATTGTTTTATTTACGCCATCCATATGATTTTGATGMCATAATCCAGAGCTGAGATGAGAACTTGAGAGATTTTTGGGAAAATCTTCTGCATTGTATCGGGAGTAAATTCAATTAATTCTGCAATAGATAAGGTCCTTCTTACATTTACTTTCGAAAGCTGTAGTCTGTAAATATTTTCATAGGTGTTAAGGATTTACTTGCTATGTTCCGTTAAAGTTCTTGATCGCCTAGACGATTGGGTGATTAATTTTTGGTACTGTGTCTGGAACTTTTGCTCCCATATAGTCTGTTAAAACAAATGGTTCTTCATTTATAGTCGAAAGTTTATTGGTCAACAGTTCCTCCGTCAGTTGTGCTCCATTGAGTTTTTAAATTTTCAATAGACACTGGATGTCCTACGAATTGTACATGTTTGACGCTGCTACCGATTTACAGGTAAATGGACTTTGGTATGTATGTAAGGTTAGTTTAACTTTGAATGATCCTTTGAAAAATTAGTTCCGGACCTCCCGAAACATCAGACTATCAAGAAGGCGAGATACCGTTCGACCTAATCATGTTGCTGTTCATCTTGATAATATGGATCCAAAATCAATCAGTAAAAATTTTTTAGCTTTCGAGCATATTACGAGTATTGAATATAAACTAAATGTACTGGATATATTTATTTTACTGAGCGCAAGATACTCTCTTTCTTTGTACTACTTTACACTAGCACCTGAACTAACATCATATAGTTTCTTCTAACAGTGAGCACATCCTAAGGAGACGCTGAAATACCTCCTCTGCTTCTGTCCGGTCTTACCTTAAACACGCCTTAGATATCTATGAGCTTCGCAGTTCAAGGGACTAGATGAAATATCAGAACTGAATATCAAGTCTCTATCACTCTCCCAGAGTTCCTAAGTGAGACACAGGACCTCAATATACAAACTATAATTCAATATTATATTTGATTTGTGTCCTCGAACAGCCTGTTTCTTGCAAGTCTGCTTCAACTTGCCTCACG
Source organism: Bactrocera latifrons (assembly GCF_001853355.1). Classification (NCBI taxonomy): domain Eukaryota; kingdom Metazoa; phylum Arthropoda; class Insecta; order Diptera; family Tephritidae; genus Bactrocera; species Bactrocera latifrons. The sequence continues at coordinate 1,457,706 of NW_017537001.1, read as the reverse complement.
TATTGGCTGGCCTCCCTCGTCTGCAGCTCTATTGAGCCTAATGCTGTTCTSTGGTGTCCTCTTAAAGCTTACGMAAAATGTGCACGATTCATTTMCATTTACAGCGACAAACTTAACTGGACAGTAAGATTACTTATAACATTGAGCCAGAATATCTTGCGAAGATAGCGGTTAAAGATAAATTTCAATGCTTAAATACAGTCTCTCAAAACATTTGGGATTCCGGAAGTCTCTATTGAACTTATAATTTAAATTAATCTGGACCGCCATCTGGCACTACTAAGGATCTCTAGCTCAATGTGTGGCGTGTCAGCCGGCCAGTATAAGCTAAGCTAACATTTATTTACTTATAATGAATTATAAACAGGCCAGAACTGAAAAGTATAGTAAACATTTGTAAAATTTGGTTCTCAAGWATTTTGGGTCCTTTTGAAGGAATTACAATGGTTACCCCAACCAAATGGTAGTCTTAAGGGTAAGCAAATCAAACTCTAATGGAAAGGCTATTATGGGTTTCACATAGAACCTAATAAAGATACCACCTGACCTATCTTCAATAAAGCCGTAAAGATATCTTAGTCCTAGCAATTAGTAAATGTGGAATATACATACACAAGTATAAGGAATATACCTCCTAAAAAGTGAAATTTCCGTTATATTGCTAAAGCAAGGCCAATACAAAAGATGTTACGATATCAAACATCTTCAACCACATTTCCTCGTTTGTATATATGTATGTACTTTGAGAAAACTGCATTACTTGCCACCACTAGAATATGCCTTCACACTCACAGATGGCGAGCTCTAACTCATTGGCGCTGTCATTATTTCGCGGGTGCGCTTCTGTCGCATTAAAGGGGCTGTGGCAACAGGTTGCGCTTGTGRTGAAAGGGTAGTTAGTACTTGTACAATTCATCAAATATAATTCGCCATTCATACGCCATTTCGACCATATGGCGACGCAGTGAGAGTGACAACATTTGAATGACCTTTGTTCGTTTTGTGGCGTTTTCTTAAAGGTTCTGCTATGATAGCATATATACATACATACAATACATGTGCATAAATGTATATAGATATCTTCAATTGTCATTATAATCAATGGAAGTACCGTTATTATACGCTGCACTATCAAGTGGCGATGTAATGATAATAAATTCATAATTATTGTTATCTGCGGAACCCTTGCTGACAGATTACTGGAAGCAACTTCTGATTGCTTATGAAGTCTRGCTGATTACTGTGAACAAAAATATTATCATTAAAATATATGTATATGTGAAGCCACAGAAATAATTGTRTTTCAGCATATCAACTCTGAACTGTCTTTTCTAAAATAATTTTTGATCAAATTCGGCCCTGATTGTCAAAATAGACCAAAATTTCACTATTTTAATGTAACTTTTCATTATTGCCATCAAGGYTCCTTTTCAGGTACCAAAAACCATGATTGATTTAATATTCCATACACTTCTTATAAGCCTCGACTGGGATGACCCTCGTTGCCTGCAGCGAATGTTGGTTTTTTCGGTTTCGGATTGTTGGTCAGTTTCGACTTCATAATTATAAATTACTCTTCACCAATAATATTTCTACTCGATTCAAAATTCAAGTATTTTTCTACGAGTACTATTAAGCATTACCACTCTTCATACGAAAACATTTACCAAAATGTGTTGAGTCGAGTGAGGTCTCCTGCTATGTTTCTGTTATCAACACGATGATTTGCAAGCACTGTGTCTTTAATTTCATCGATGATATGATAAACCATGTTATGTGGTTGGGCGACTCGCATGAAGAAAGTTGTCCATGTCTTTACAACCTCTCATGCCCTTAAAATACTTGGGTTCGTAATAAAGTAGATCCACTTTTCCAGACACGTTTCGTGTTCTAAAAAATATCTTTCGAACATAAATAAGCTAATGCGAATCTAAGAAATTTTTTTCTATTCGGTCCCAGTACGGCTCAAATATGATCATATGGTAAATACAAAAAAAAAAAAAGAATCAAAATCACTTTGAACTTTAAATTCCACATTACCCCTATATTCGGTGCTTTGAAAATATATTMGTATCATATTCATATTCATACAARTCWACGACATTAGTAACCTCCTTCAGGTCAATACAAGACAAGCACTAAGAAAGAAAGTTACGATTTTCACGCGAATTTATGCTTACTTTTTCCTTCCGTCGTATGAGTGAATGCATAAAGAAAAAATAATTCCTGGTTACCCGTATGTATTTTATCATCTGCTGTTAGCGCGCTTTGTAATCAGCATCAGGAGCAGATCTAACCGCGTATTAACAGTCCAATAAGTAATCTAGTGCGCAACAAAACTTATTATCTTTTAAAAGCGCATACAAATACAAATAAGTGTATCACTTATATTTATGTGTATGTTTTTAGGTATGTGTCCGTGTAAGGCACTGAAACACTGATGATTAGTTGTGTGTTTCACTTGAAAGCTGGGAAACTTTTTATCTTCGTTAAATGGGAAGTGTGTGAAGTAGGAGGTTAATAATTCGTAGTTTTAGTAAAGGAGTTATTATAATTTTATTTTTGGAACGCTGTGTGTGATATTCGGTGAAAGTTGCTATCTTGCCACGTGTTTGGAAAATTTTTATTTAATAATTGATGAGTATAGCAACGAAATGGATCTCAAGAAAGCTTATAGATTAATATATTTTTCGAGCAGTGCCGCCAGCTGTTTGGAACTTTTAACTAAAAACATTTTTTAATTAATTATTTCTTGGGTATAGAAGAGATGGGGTTTAAGCAGGATTGCATTGAAAATATTTTTAGGTTTGTTCAACAAATTAAAAAGAAAAAWTCAACATAACCATAAAAAAAATTATAATTACATAATTAATAACAATTAATAAAAAAAATCCAATTTATTTCCGTCTCCCATATTTTCAACAGCGCTCCAAGCACACAAAAACATGCCAGCAATATCACTTTTCTTCACAAAAGGGTTGCATCCCTTTCTGGCATCGTTATTATCTTTATGCGATTGTCTTGTGGGTGTGTTTGGTGTTCGTTTTTTTGTGCTACCGCGGAAGGTCGGAAGTGCGAGGAAGTGATGTGGCAATCGCGAGGATTAGCGCCTGCTCCTGCGACATGTCGACGGTATATAAGCCGCTTGTAAATTTCCTAAGTCAACACATCGCAAGCGACATCTGACCGCGTTTGGTGCTGCACACACAAAAACAAGTCAAAAAACCGAAAAAAGGTAATATATTTAACCTTAAGAAAGTCAACTGTTTCGGATTATCGGAATTTTAATTAARAAAGTGTTTTGTTTTTTAATTTACAGCTTGCAATCAGCAACACTTGCTTGTCGTTTACTTAAAATCAACAACAACATTAGCAAAATGGTAAGTGACATTAGTTTATACACAAAAGTAGTATAGTTTTAGGCGCGAACGCATTAATTTGTTTTCATTATAAAATTTTGTTAGAGTAATTTGTTAGTTAAGGGCAAAAAAAAAATTTCCATTTTTTAAATTCCGAAACAACAACTGCGATTAATTTGTTATTTAAGAACAAAACTTATGTATGTATAAAAAATTCCAKTTTTTAATTTCCGAATTCCAACAAATATAATAACTTTGACACCTAARATGAAAAATTAAATTTTCGATTTTTAATACAGTTCCAACTTGAAAAAAAAATTTTTTTAATCCGCAAATCGAAAGTAAGAATTAAGAAGATATTTTTTAATTTAAGTGTTGGTGTAGTAAATTTAAATAATATCCATTTAAAAAAATCCAAGAATTGTTTTCCCACAATTCCGGTCATTTCCGCGGGTGTTCTCACACAAACGSCTTAATATAGCCAAATAGAAATTCTAGTTGACCGTCTGTCCCACGAATATTGGAAAAATTGGTTTTTGAGAGGTTTTCGCGTGGTGTATTTGGTTTCGGCCTATTCTTCTTCCATTGCGATGATTGTTGACTGGTTTGCATTCTAAACTCATAAACCCTCATAATCTCATCGTATGATCAGGCATGTCCAATGAGACCTATTTGCAATACTCTTTTTGMAAAAATTTWAGCTTTATCGGGACGAGTCGAGCAAGAACGCGTTTCATACCCAAAATCATTCCAATGGACTCGCAATGTCGAGCTCTCTTGCCAACTCTGTAACACTTGCCTGACGAATTTCAAGCACCATATAATTCACTTGTTTCAATAATTTCATCAGTTGAAGAGGTCGAAAGTYGTCCCGAACGAGGCTTGTCTTCAAAGATCTCTCGACAGTCTTTGAAGTCTTTGTTTTTGTCAAAACTGAATATCCGTAAGCCTTTCCAACATTCGCAACGGTTCTACACACGAAATTTGGTTAGAAATACAAAATTTGRGATAAATTCTTTGTTCGATATATTTATTCATTGTAAAAAAAAACAACTCACTTAAAAAATTCGCAACTASCTTCTGATCAATTCGGTATTACGATTATTTTTCAACCGGGTTTTTAGTAAGTTTTTAATCCGATATTTGGTTCACAAAAAATATTTTGAATTAAGATTTTTGGGATTAGAAAACCAAAATTGATTCAAATATTAATTYTTAAAGTGTTATTTTCTATAGTTAATTCAAGCGTTTTATATAGTATAACATTCTTTAACATATACATACAAATATTAAAAATATAGATAGAAAGTTGCTTGGCATAAAAAGCTGAAACTTTTAATTTCATGCTTTTGTAAAGAAGAAAACAAGAAAAGAATTTGAGTTTAGATTTAACAACTCAAAATTATCTTTAAAAGTGAATTAATTTGAAGATTCCAGAATTATAAATGAGTTCATGTGGAAAAAAAAAATATAACGGAACCATGCTCATAAGTCTCAAAAAAGTTTTCATTTTAATTTTTTTGATAATAATAAATTTTTAATAAATGCTTCTTTTTACGAATGAGATATTTCCAATATAGCTTATGAAACATTTATATGCATGAGCTTTCTAAATTATTTCAATGTAAAACCTTTTTTAAAAAAGAAAAATTTTATTCCAATAGAAGAAAATCGGAAGCACAGTTSCAATTATGAATTTCTTACTTATTTTTAGCTGCCAAGCTAAATTTGTCATTAGAAAGCTTTCTTACACCCAACAACATCTTAATTGAATAAACCAACCGGCAGCTTGTCTATTACCCATTGTTTTCCTATCATGCCGATAATCTCATTATTTTATAATCATATTTAGATCTATTTCTTTTAAACCTGCGAACAGAAATACATTATTGACTACCGACTTAATATGACAGCTCTTTCGTTKTAGTTTGCTAATCCTGTCAATAACTCAATAAACACACTCATATACATATGTACATAYATGTGAATGTATATTCTAGTTCATACATAGAAGGCGTATAAAAAATAAGTGTGCATAGAATTAGCCTCATTAATAAGCACAGCCACTTCAACTATTTATAAAGAATCAATTGTTACAAAAATAGCAAATGTACGAATCAGACACATGTGTACAGTGTGGATGTTGTATCTTGCCTGTGTGTATAAATTTGTTTGTCATGCGAGAAACCGAAGACTTAGAAAACAAACTTGCCGCCGTTATTTGCTCATACAAAGTAACCGAGAAAAGCGTGTTCACAGTTATTTGCTTATTTATTTAAGGCAAGCAATATTAATAAGATTTGTGAATATAAAAAATTTCGGGATTGCAAAATTTTAATTTCGGGATCCCGAAAGTAGTAAATTTTAAATGTTTAATAAAATATTTAGAACAATTTTGAGACAAGTTTGTATTTTTAACATTGTTGAAATCCATAAATTTCGGGATTGAAAATTTTAACATCGGGATCCCGAAAGTAGAAAATTTTACAAGGTTTAATAAAATGTTAAAATAATTTTGAGGCAAATCAAAGTAAAAAAGGTGGATTTTTAACATTTTAAGAGGATTAGAGTTCAAGCATTGCCGAATATACATAGCAAAAAGTGGAGGAAATCCTATATCTCTGTTCCCTTCAAAATGGTGGTATGAAGTTCTCATTTACAGTATGCTCAAAGTTAACCCCTTTAACGTATTAACACAGCTCCTCTCTTTTGTAGTTTTGTAATACCCTACATGACTAACCAAATTTATTAGACTCTGATCTTTTATATCTTAAATCTTCTGCCTCCAAGAATATTTTTTCTGGTTAAAAATATGTTAACACAAAAAATCTATTTATTTTTATCGATAATTTGCGAATTGCCACTAGCGGGCTTAATTCGCTATAATCAAAAAAAAAATATATATATATATTATATGTATATAAATAAATATATATACGGAATACACTACTAGGTGTATTGTCAGTAGATTCATGCAAAAGTTCACATTTGATTCGATATCTCATTACAAACCACATTTCACAATCGTATTGCATTTTATATATAAATATATTGAGATTTGCGGTTTTTAATCGAAGAAATGTTTGTAAAAAACGAATAGTCGCTGCAATGCGGAGCTAATGCCCAGCATCTATTCTGCTTTCACATGTGYACATTCGACGGATTGTGGGCAGTTATTAAAGCGTTTAATATCTATTAACAACTGCACAAACACACACACACTCAGCCTCATGTACTCTATGGCACACTCATACACTCATCGCCTGTACTCCGCTTTTTTATACTCTCGCAACAAAGTTGCTAAAGAGAGTATTATAGTTTTGTTCACATAACGGTTGTTTGTAAGTCCTAAAACTAAAAGAGTCAGAGTAGAGTTGAAATCCGGATGTCTGTCTGTCCGTCTGTCTGTCTGTCCGTCTGTCCGTCCGTCCGTGCAAGCTGTAACTTGAGTAAAAATTGAGATATCATGATGAAACTTGGTACACGTATTTCTTGGCTCCATAAGAAGGTTAAGTTCGAAGATGGGCAAAATCGGCCCACTGCCACGCCCACAAAATGGCGGAAACCGAAAACCTATAAAATGTCATAACTAAGCCGTAAATAAGGATATTAAAATGAAATTTGGCACAAAGGATCGCACTAGGGAGGGGCATATTTGGACRTAATTTTTTTGGAAAAGTGGGCGTGGCCCCGGCCCCTACTAACTTTTTTGTACATATCTCGAAAACTACTATAGCTATGTCAATCAAACTGTGTACAGTCGTTTCTTTTAGGCATTTCCATATACCTGTCTCTTATACACATCTAGATGTGTATAAGAGACAGCTTTATCATGCGAGAGTATGAAATGTTCGGTGACACCCGAACTTAGCTCTTCCTTACTTGTTACGGCTATTTTAGTATCGACTTATATCGGCTTATTGCCGTATTTTGTACTTATTGCGGAGTTGTGTAGCTATTTTTAGACCGACTTTCATTCGCTTGCAGTACTCGTTAGGTATTACGGTTAGCAACCATCAACCATTGTTATTTATAGACCAATATATGTACCGATATATGAACATGTGAACATAATGCATGCATTTTTAAAACGCTCGTGGTGTCGATCGACACGACAAATGTTATTTAATAAATATTCGTATTAGAAAAATACATACTATGCAATCTAAATCGTCTTAACCTCAACAACAACAACATTTAAGAGGTGATAATAGAAAATAACTGGTGTGTTGTGATTTAATTTTGAGGACTTGAAAATGGTAATGTATTGAGAAATCACAGTTATTTTGCACCTAAATTGTCTGCAAATAATTTCGAAAAAAAATATCTTAACATGATGAATATAGTCAGTTATGAAAGTCAAACGTGTATTAAACGAAAATGCATTCCTGTATTAACTGGAATCGAGTAATTGTGCTATATTTCCACTTCTCTAAGTTCAAGATTACTGTTATTTGTTAACTACTATTGCAATGTGATTTTTTTCACAAGAAAAAAATTTCTTTCTCTAATYAGCCTTCTACAAATTTGTTTCAATACTGCTACAAGTTCGTTTTATCCCTACCAGATACCACATTAAACCAGGGCTAAAGTCTCTAAAATAGATAAAGTGAAATGATCAATTTATGTATGCATGACTATATAGTATAACTCATAAACTGACGCACATATTCGACCTAATATTTGTTAGAAAAACCAAAATCAGTTTATGTAGTATATGACACCTGTCTCTTATACACATCTAGATGTGTATAAGAGACAGGCATATATGACTATATAGTATAACTCATAAACTGACGCACATATTCGACCTAATATTTGTTAGAAAAACCAAAATCAGTTTATGTAGTATATGACACCTGTCTCTTATACACATCTAGATGTGTATAAGAGACAGGCATATATGACTATATAGTATAACTCATAAACTGACGCACATATTCGACCTAATATTTGTTAGAAAAACCAAAATCAGTTTATGTAGTATATGACACCTGTCTCTTATACACATCTAGATGTGTATAAGAGACAGGCATATATGACTATATAGTATAACTCATAAACTGACGCACATATTCGACCTAATATTTGTTAGAAAAACCAAAATCAGTTTATGTAGTATATGACACTAGGGTAGTATCGACCTGATTTTATTTATTAAATATTATTACACCACATACTAAAAAATATTCTCTAGATTTTATT
>NW_017537001.1:1439347-1447706 GCF_001853355.1 Bactrocera latifrons | reverse complement strand
TGCATACCAAGTTTCATCAAGATATCTCGAGTTTAATTCAAGTTAAAGCTTGCACAGACAGATGGACGGACAGATAAATGGTCACCGAAATTTTAACATTTCTTGTCATCCTGATCATTTATATATATACWTAAYCCTATATCTAGCTCGCTTAGTTTTAGGCGATACATACAACTGTTAGGTGAACAAAACTATTGTACTCTGTAGCAAAACATTGCCAAAGCATAAAACATCAAAACATTTGGTTGTTTGGACTTTTCAATAMATTTTAAGGTTATAAGAGAAGTATTGACACAAAAAATTATATCTGTTTATTACATTTAGAAATCGAGATAAACCTACTATCTTTTTTTTGTTGGTTTCAAAAACTATCCTCACTGATCTAATTGATTTTTTGAATTTGCAAAGAGAAAATGTTTACAGAGAAAATGTTTGTAAAGAGTTATTGCTGCTGAAGCAAACCATAACCTCAATTATATAAAACTTCGCCACATCTTTTTATGCAATATTTAATCCTCAAATGAAGCACTTCGTTTTAATGTTTTTGATGGCATGCATTCTAAAGAAAAGTACCATCCACATTTTATGAAAATGTCCTTTATGACGGGTTGTGAGGTACTAGATAATTTTTATTACTAATGAGACCGGTTAAAATTTTTAAACTTTTCTGATATGCTCTTTTATAGTSAAATCTTATATAATTGCGTGTTAAATGCGAATGATTCAGTTGTTAACGATAATCTGAAGACAATATAATCGACCCCACAAAGCCTTGAACGAGTATAATAATCAATTTATCGCTACTCTACATACTTAACACTCCACTATGTTTYTAGCCTTAACCTGTAATTAGCATTGAACAATTACTTTATACGCAAATTTGAGAATATCAAAAGATATGTATTTCACACTATAAGTGTCACAAAACTTTTACAGCAAAAATTAATTGACTTTTACGCAGTTTCCTGGCGATGTTGATCAATTACAATCATTCACTTACAAACATATGTCATATGTATATTGATACTTGTATGTGCATATTTTTGTAGGTGTCGAATTGGCCGTCGGTGTTAAATGCTAAATAAGCAGGTGTAAAATACAAATATTGAACATTCTACATAWGCACATATGTACTTAGCATATACATATGTACATATATGAACCGTCACACGCATTTAATTGCATATATCTACTTGGATTTGTATGTTATTTGTATTTGCCCAGAATTGTGCTGCAAAAATTTCCGCTGTTTGCAGATGCTCTTAACACTAGTCAGCCGCAGCGAATGGCTAATCAGATCGTCGATCAGCTGCTAATAGAAATGCAGTCAGCTGGTTGTCACTTACCTACCATCTGACTTATACTCGTATTTACATTTATATCTGCAATTGGCGTACTTACTATTGATATTGCAAACTTTTAAAAGGTTGAAGAATGATTACAAAATATGTTTCATATTTCGCAAGAAGTTTGAGTTGAATCATTAAAGTACTAATTTTGAGTACCCTTGAGTACAAAGCAAAATCAGCACTTCATGAAAGTAATACATAATTTGATATTGAGTTTYGAACATTCACTAATGACTACTTTATTAATCAGCGCTGAGGTGTTGCTGATAATGCACTGAAGTGCACTTTCTTTTATGAGTACTTAAGAGTACATAGCACTCATGCTTATAAAAATTTCATACATACTACTTTTATGAACGTTTCCACTTAAGAATATTTTAGAAATTAAAGCTTAAAGCTGTCTGCGAAAGATTTTGAAATTGTTAGAAGTGAAGTTTAAAACAATCGGGTATAATTTACAATCAGATCAAATTTGAGCAGGACTAACAACGAGTATACATACTTTCATATATTTGGTAGTCTTTTCGTATTTTTAAACAAAYYTCAACTTATTTTTTTTACATACAAATAAATAAATAAACAAATTTGTACCATCTTGGTCGACCACTTTTTGCCACTTTTGCGCTAGAGACATTACTCCATCAGTATAAGATTTTAAAATTTTCATCAGTATAAATCGAAATTTCCAAATTTCCAGAACGGAAGCGAGCTAACCATTRTTGTGCTACACGAACTGATACAGCGTCATCTCCGTAAACTTCACAAATTGCATTGGTGGCTTGTGTGGGATTTTTCCCTGTTTTTACAAAAAKTTCACAAAATTRCGAATTTCTTCATTATTTTTACTCATTTTTGARWAGCTGTAACTTTTTYTCAACTTCCYAGAATTTAATTGTTTTTGTTAAATGAACCTTAATCTCACCTTTCTAACACCATATGATATGACACAATGTKATTGGTAGCGCTGGAGATATACGACTATTGACAAAATACGAAAAGAGTTTTTCGACTGCTCAATATTTATGTACAGTGAGATGAAATTAGAGCAAAATTGACGGAAAGCATAAAAATCTTTATTACCGCCATTAAAATACGTTCTTTTTAATATATTATAATATGCACAGTTGTTATGAGTCTCGACCGGGGTGGCATTCATTGTCTGCAGCGAATGACTTTCAATGGCTTCAATGTACTCATGGCGGGTTCTCTAAAACACAGGGAGCCAATCTGACGATACGGAGGCTGAGCAATGACTTAAATTCCAAAAAGTGACGGTGTAAAAAAAATTCTTGAATTTCCTACTAACAAATCACGTCCTTTACGATGAACTGCTTTACCTAGCCTACTAATAACGGCCAACTACAATAGTATTCCTTTTTCACCGATGGACACCATGAAATTCAGCAAAATCAAAGAAAACGATGAACAACACTTTAATAAATATTTGTGCGACTTTGACATATTTTTTTTTTGGTTTTGTAATTAGCTAAATTGTTGGACAGTTGCGTAATCATATTAATAAACTCACGTCTTCTTCCCAGCAATCATACGTCCGATAAATGTAGCGTACTCAGCTACGTTGTCAATCATTGTTTTTGTTCGCTTAGCATTGGCAAAACATAATTCAAAATGTGTTAAGTGAATCCATAAGAGATGTTAAGAGCTTCTGCCAGGTATCTCTCAGATACCAAAACAACGACTTTTAAACAATTAGAGGTCATCAGATAACAAAGGTACTTTAATCATTATATGGAACTCATTCTAAACCAAACTACGAATGCTGGCGACCTATGAAGCGCATTTGTGAGTGAGCAAATCCTCTTACTCTCAACACTTCCGATCACTTCAAATTTTTTTGCAAATATTTGCGGGTAAATAATTCAAATTATAATCGGCATTTCTTTSTAAAATATCTACAATACGGACTACAACAACACAAGTATAAGTACTTGCATATAAAATTTCATATTTAATTCTATAATTATATGCAAATATGCGGAAGTTGCTGGTTGAGAAGGGACAATTGATTTGTATTTGTTTAAATCTAAATCGCAAGCAGCCGCGCCCACCTTTTTAACTAAACAAGTAATTTGTATTTATTAATAAATGTTCACCGGCATGTAAGGTGGTATGAATRTTTGTGAGTGTTATGCAGCTTTATTACTAGCGACATTTTTCCAGTTTATTATGTTCAATCATTTGTTAAGGAATTTACTTTAAAAATTTACAAAGTTTAGCGGTAACTGATATTATAAAAAGTCAATTGATATAAAAAGTAGACAAGCGTGTTTGAATGTATGATCAATGGAATTTGTTGGCTTGCATTTGAGACGACGATTGGTGAGATAATATAAATTTTAGAGTTCTCTTTTAAAATTGTGAACGATTAAAAGCATTAGTTCTCTCAAAAATTTTGCATTTGTAGGGAGGAACTATTTCAGAAAAGAGCCGATCTTGAGTTTTATGTCTTCATTTTTACTTATCTCTTGATACACTCCTAAATGTAGGCAACATTACTTAGTCCGATTGCCTGAATYATTTACTCCAAAGTTGAAGCGATCGTACGACAGCTAATATTGTGTGATTACTTGTGACATAGGGGTGACCTTCCCAATACTCATTGAGATGCTTGCGTTATCATTTTAACGGCTGATCCAAGTATAGGTACTTTTCTCAAAAGGCTGAGAGTGTATACGAAAGCCGTGTAGAGTCGACACTGTCAACTTCGACTGACGTCTGGAACGACGTTGGTGTGGATTGTGGGCCGCTAAAATCATCGATCCATATATCTTCAAAAATTATGCCGGTGAGAAAGTAACTGTCAATGGCGACCATTATCGTACCATGATAACCGACTATTTGATGTCAATGGATTTATTGAGAAAACAATTCGTTGAGCAGATAATTTAACTCACCAAGATCGTGTGATATCACACCGTTAGACTTTTTCCTTTGGTAATATATAATATAAAGTTTAAAGTCTATATAAACAATCCCGCTTCGATTAAGTTCTTGGAGGAAAATATTACGCGTGACATTCGCCAGTTACCAATCGAAATGCTCGAACGAGTCATTGAAAAATGGACACCGTGAATGGACTATAATTCTTTCGATTGTTAATAAACATTCCCCATAAAATTAATTTGAAATTTGAAGGGAATTTCGAAATGGGTTACCTTTTATAAAAAATGTACTTTGAAAAGTGTTAGTTTTAAAATTTTAGAAAACTACAGGAATGTAAGACAATATGTTGACGTTGAGTGCCAATAAGTTGTTTTCTGGGACTTCGCCAAAAATTTGGCGTTTTATGAATTATACGCCAATTGTAGATGCATCAAGTCCAAACCCGAGTTTTGATAGCTTATCCGATAATTCATGATTGAAACATATATAGAAGTCTCCAGTTCATAGCTTTTTCATAATTTTCGATTTCTCATACTTTAAATGGGTATAATTCATAAATGCAAATTGAATATTATTTAATAAATATATTAACTATGCTACTGAAGCATATAGGAACACTACACTATCGACCAAATGTATGCTGACTATTCCTATGACATTCTTAATTTATGAATCAGACAAATGTGAATGGTAGATTGCAAATACGAGTACATATGTACGTAAATAGGCATATACATACGTGTAACATATATTCCATTTAGTTAGCTGCCCATATTATTCTTACATCGCTACCCAGCAGTAAATTGTAACGACAACTGAACAATGAAACGGAATAAATGAGAATCGAATGTCTGTTATTATTTTAAGCTTCTACTATCTTCGAAATAGGGTTTTATTTTCAAAATAGTTTATTAAATTAATCTCTGAAAAAAATTGTCTTTAAGGGGCACACTTAGAGTATCCGATATGGAGAAGAGTGTACGAAATAAGCAGTGATCTGATCATTTGCCTTAGAATAAGCACTCAAACAAATTCCAAAAATGTTGTTTTKTGAAAAAACTTTTAAAGATTATTAATCAGTTGTTTGAACTGAGAGATCACAGCTGAAAGATTAGKTTAGGTTAGGTTAATCTGGTAGGCCAATAAGCCACGCATAGACCAGTTTGGTCCTTTGCGATACCAGATGGAGTTAAGTTGCTAAGKCCAAGAGGAGTAGTTATTATCCAGTGTATCATACTGTGGGGACCCCAGGTACTTACAGTGTAATCTTKCCAAAGCGCACAAGAGACGTTGCATTGTTTTCTTGGTGCCCTTCTCTAGACATCAGTAACTCAAAACTCATAAACAATTTGAGATATCGATTATAGTATGTTATTTTTAAAGGTATTAGCTTATCAAAATATGAAAAGAAATATATTTTTTGCTATTGCTATTGCTCTTAATAATAATAAAAATAACAACACATTTTATATATTTTTTTTTTGTAATTTTTATATAATTATATATTTTATGTAGTGAGTGTGAAAATTTCATATGCCTTTATACCATCCATTATTTTTCAATTTAAAGTCTTACAAGTTTTATTTTGGCTAAGAATTTTCACTACGTGGTTCAGCAACCAAATGAATTTACATGCATACATATTTATATGAATAGAAGTAGATCGTATACACTTTTACAAAATTACACATATTATATACGAGTATATGTATGTGACTATCAGACATTCGTGGGTGCACCAATTTGATAATTTTCACATAGTCAGCGCAGGCGAACATACAATTACACACGTATRTTTGTATGAGTGTGAGTTGCTGCCAGACTTATGTTCATATAACGAGTAAATGTTATTTCGCTTTCACTTTCGTTTCGTGTAATAAAACATTTTAATTTGGGAATTTCGTTTATTATTAACTGCGAGATTGTTGAATGTAGAATAATTGTGTTAATACATTACTATATTATAGTTATGCTAGGGTGATGTGAATTGAAATTACAAATATTTATTCATATATCGTCACCTAAAATGCAAAATAACGTAACATCACTTTTCATAAGGTTACAGGCGAAGGAAAAACGTTATATTAGAAACCACTCACAATGAAACAAAATATGATTTTTGGTTATGAAATGGTTATATATTGGTTATGAAATGGTTATATCGGGCAGCGGAAGCTGAAAATTTTATGCTACATACATACATACATAGTAAATCGTAAGCAATAAAAAACTCAATTTGGAATTTTTTGTTGAAACGTTGTTTTGCAATTTAGGTGACGATGTACATACATATGTACATATATTTCTTTATTATAATTTGTTCGTGAAATATAAATCTGTGTAATAAAATATGCATAATATAATTAAATATCTATAMAAGTTGCCAAGTGTGGTTTTGAAAGAATTTTAAGGTTATTATGCGTTTTAGGAGTGAAGATCTGAAGWTGAACTATAGGCCATATTAAGGGAGCTTGGTCGTCTTACATATATACCATCAACGTATACCAGTTCCTCAGTTTTGAGTTGTCGATCTTAAATTTTGCACACTCAAGAAGTTGATAATTTGTCGCTATCCTTGATGTCGGACGACTGTAATATACGCTCCCATTAGCAACTGATTTTTTATTTTACGAGATATTTTCATGCAATTCGGTAAAGAATATTGCCTAAAGCTGCCATATAAACTCATCGATCAAAATTAAGCCCTTGTATAAATAACTGTTTTATTATTCGACAAGATATCTTTACGAAAATGCTTCTTCTTCTTAACTGGGGTAGACACTTCTTAAGCGAGCTTAAGATTATTGTCTAAAGAACCACAATCTCATACAACCTGATCGTTCAAAATCAACATAAAGATATTTTTACACTCTTTTAAATTATAAGATTCATATATTCGTGATTATATTCTTCTCTTGGGTATATTACCATGCTAGCTTTTGATAATATATTTAAAGATTTCGAAAAGTCAAAAACTAATAGAAAAAGAAAATGTGGTTTTTTCAATAACTTAATGGCAGCACTCTATACGCTTACATACAAATACCAGCGCCATAACACTGCCCTTTACATATGTACATGTGTACTATATATGTGCATACATACTTACATATAGTAAATGCGCCCGCTGGCTTGTTCGTTGATTTGGTTCAGCTTTGACTCAATCGTCATGTGCCGCAATATAATCGCATTCGTATAATAATGACAACAAAGAAATCATTATGTCGCGCTGCGCTTGCATGTCTGAATTATGCCGCTGTTCGCAGCGCGCCGCCCTCAGCGSSAGCTCTTCTCCCCTTTTATACTGTACAGTGGTGACATTAGCGCTTCATCGCTTAAATTTTGTTCGCGTTTTCTTTGCTGCCTTTTTGCATTCACATTCACATAATCACTTCTTATTGTTGTTGCTGCTGATGTGCTGCTCATTGTTATCATATGTTGTCAGCGCAAATCTTTGCTATTATTATTGTTACTCTTCTTAATATTGTTGCTCCCTTTTCAATAGCCATCGCGYTATAGTTACAGTATGTCAACAACAAATTTTAAACCCATTATACATATATTGTTATAATATGCGTACTCTCGAAATTTGTAACAGAAAACTGTTTTGAAAATATTCAGGAGAGACTAATATTGAGACATATAGGTGTGTGTGTGTGTATGTATGCGTAGGTGCTCACACGCACACACGTGCAGCCATTTCGTGATGGTCTGTTGCTAGAAAATGTCCCCGCTTGCTAACACTTCTACATGTAAAATACAGCGTTGAGGGTTTGTAGGAGTAAATACAGTGAGTCAAAGGTGATATCMACATGTACTTTGAATACATTTTAATGATGTGCATTTTGAGGCATCAAAAGTTAGGTTAATGATTTGAGTCTAAATCTATTGCGGTTGATCTTTTAGAGTTTTTGAGAGCCGTTTAATTTTTTCGTTTAATTTTACTCACGATGCTCATCAAATGCTTTTCCACTCAAGTATTTGCGTTCTCATAAAATAGACGCCTTAAGAGGAATACTTAGCGTGGCAGGAAAATTGAGTGATTTTTAGGAATAAAAAAAACTATTGAATCAGGTATATATAGTATTTAAAAAATTGTAGGTTAT
>NW_017537001.1:1413386-1438301 GCF_001853355.1 Bactrocera latifrons | reverse complement strand
ATTAATAAGCAATTTGACAAACGAAAGTGATAAATATAAAAATAAAATTGAGAAAAATAAAAGTTGGAATAACTTATCAACGAAATACAAAGAAATAGATAAAAGTGCTACATTAGAAGTAGATTCCAAGAAATGTTCCGCCAAATGGATTTGTGTGTCGTGTATGGGCGAAACGAACTCACACAGATCAAACGCACATATGGGTCCTATAAGTAGTTCTTGAGCAATCTTGAGCAATCTTGCCAACATACTTCAMAAACACAGTTTCGAGAAAAACGCGTTTAAAGACGGCGCACTTGGCCTAGCCTCGATCGCACAAGAAAAATTTAAAATTCAAGACGACATTCTTGAGGTTTGGTAGAATTTAATAAGATAATAAAAAAACTTGATTTTTTGCAACCTGTAAACTCATGTAACCCCTTAAAAAAAGTGGAAGTGGAAGAAAATTAAAAAAATGTAGTTTTGAAAAAATAGCGTTAAAAGTAAACTCATGGAGCTGATTGGACTGAGCGTCTACGCTTTAGAAGGCTTTAACTCAAAAACGATTTCAGATATCTATTTTTCGAGTTATCTCTGAAATATTTTGCCTTTCAGTAACCACAGTGCCTCCGTTGGCTCAGTTACTCATTCACTTGCTGCTCGCTCGCATTTGTCGTGGACTCGTCGTCGTATGTGACATGAGGCCAGTGYTTTTGCATTTTCAACGGATTTGTTTTTGTTTTGCTGTTAATTCTTCGGATTTGGTCGTTTTTCATTGCGTTTTTTTTATAATTTTTTCGTTGCCTCATATTCCGGCATTGCCCATTGCCCGTTGGTCGTTTGCATATTTCGTTGCCTCCTCCGTCGCCTATCGCCTGTCTGCTGTCTGAGTGTCATCTTCTCTGTCTGCAGCGACTTAGCCTGCAGCCAGTCAACCAGCTAGCTAGTTAGTCACTTGGTCTAACTCTCAGTGTTCTTTAGTCTGTGGCGTCTATGCGCTCATAACGCGTCGTCTGTTTTCCAAMAAAATCGAGYAAAATATTTTTATAWATTCTWAAAAATATTTCTTTCAAAAAATATACACAAAGCAAAGTGTGCTTATTCGAAAAAAAAATTTTAATTCATGAAATAAATCAATAACAGCTGGAGCTTGTGAAGTTTGAAATAAAATAAAATTATATGTAATAAGCATAAAAGTGGAAAATTAAATTAAATAAATTTGAGTTTGAGCTCTTTCGCAATGCGTCGTGTGTCGCTTGCGTGCAACAACGTTGAAAGTGACGCGCCCTGAGTGTGTGCAACGGAAGTGGGAAAGTACGCGCGTACGCAACTGAACATACATGCTACATACACACATATATGCATAAATATATACCAGTTTCATAAAAAAAAAAAAAATAAATTAAAAAAAGCTTAAGTCAAAATAAAAACTGCTTATGTTTGCTGTCAACCTTTTGTGCCGTCAAGTGTAGCGAAAATCATTTTCTTCGAAAATTTATTGCAGTCCATGAGYCGATAGTCAGTCGGTGGATATAGTCCGCACACTTGCACAATATTGAGCGACATTGGAATTTCGTAAAGCCAGAAATCAAATAAAAAATATAAAATACAAAAAAACGCGAGAAAAAAAATCAAATAAAACGCAAATGTCTGGGAACTTCGCCGTCGCGCTAAGAGAATTTATTTGATTGCTTATTTTTATAAGCTATAAAGTTGTGCGGATTAAAAATAGTCGCTGTAAAATGGCTAAGATGCAAAGGGGAAGGTAAAACAGCGCGTACGAGCCTCTTGTGAATGATGCGTGGAAATTTTTGGAAAATTAATTGCGACGTGAAAACGTAAAACGTTTGCAACATAGCTTAGAATGCTACAAAATATTTAATTCTTGATCAACTGAGAAAAAATTAAAAATTACAYGTTAGTAATGTTGTAAAAGTTAGTTTTTGAACCTTTTCCGTTTATTAGCAATAACTCATATACGATTTTCCAATCATTCAACAAATTGAATGAGAAATYCAATGCTTTGTAGCTGAAAATGTCGATCATTTGCTATTAATAAGTTAATTTTGATAATTTTTAGTGTTAAAACACTTTATAAGTAGTTCAAATATACAATCAATCAGATTAGCTGATCGGGAATAAAAATCTGCCTGAGCTTACAGCTACTCAGGGTACCCTTCAGTTGACATTAACAAACAATCACGTAACTTCAAAAAATAAGAATTTTATCTGAAACCTTACTGTTTTTAACYCGAGCTTTTGTAGTTTTACTTTGAGCGGCGATCACGTTTCTTCTAGCACCACTCTCTGACATTGAGCTCAGTTATTATACCCGAAGAAAATTATTCTAAGTTTACTGAGATCTCCGTTTGAGTTTTAATTTAGCTTCCGTCATCTATTGCAATTGCTTAGACCGACTTTTAGAAAGGAAGATCTGTGGAGTAACAGATTGATTTATGGGTATTTGTCACCGACACAGCGTCACAATGGATCCTTTTAAGATTTAGCATTTCAGAAGACTGAGCTTCTTCAAATAAAGCGAAAGATCACAAAAAGATGCGACTATCTTCTGTGTTAGAGGCTTGGTTTACCACTGTATCAGCAATCATCATATCTATAGCAGCTGCTTCCGAGTCAGTTAAAAACTAAAAGGAATTTCCTAAATTATTTGCTATCTACTTATGCAMACACGTGTAGTTAATATAACGGAATTCACTAAAGTTTCCAAGTTTCGTTCAGGATTTTTTGCAATTCTTGCGATTATTGCTCGTTAAGRCACATAAAATAAATATCCACATAAAAAGTAGTAGATGGAGAGAAATGGTTAAAGTGCCAAATAAAAAGCATCAAAAATGTGTGTGAACTCGTGAAAATAATCATYATTAAAATCAAAGTAAAATGACGCGAGTTTAAATATGCACAYAGACAGTACAAGACAAATGTGTTCGTACAATACGATATTTTGAACTTTATAGAGAGCCTAAACCGATTGTAAAATTTTGAAATAGTTTTCAGTTGTGAAAACTATTTTGGTTTAATTCTTAAAAATSGGGAGCAAAGCTTTTTAGATAAACGAAGAAATTCTTCTTCTTCTCCTATACCAGCGTAGACACCGCTTACGTGGTTAAATCCGCGTAGTTTTTTCTGTTCGCTATTTGACGCTAATTCAAGATACCAAGTGCAGTCAGACCGTTCTACACCTGATCTTTCTAATGGAGTGGAGGTCTGAAGTCCTCTGCTTCCACAGGCGGGACAGAATCGAAAACCTTCAAAGCTGGAGCGTTCTCTTTCATCCGGACAACACGACCTAGCATGCGCAACCATTGCCTCTTTATTCGCTGAAATATGTAAAAGTCGCCGTATATCTTGTACAGCTCATCGTACCATCGCCTATGGTACCGGCCATTGTCAATGCGCAAAAGACCATAAAGCGTCTACAAAAATTTTCTCTCGAACTCGAAAGTTGGCAATAGTGATTCTGTGTTGGTTTTCAAGGCTGATATTGTTGTTGGTATTGATGCTGATTCCAAGATAGACGAAATTGTTTAAAACTTTAATGTAATGACTTTCAAAAGTGACATGGGAGCCAAGTCGCGAATGCGATGACTGTTTGTTTGATGACAGGAGATATTTAGTTTGCCCACGTTCAAACCTAGACTTAGACCTGTGCGGTTCACTCTGATTATTAAGATTATTAATATAATATATATGTTTTATAACATATATGTACCCTAGTTTACCAAAAAATTTGTAACAATCTGAAGAAACATCGCGTAATCAACTGAAGTGAATAAAATTTTTCATTAACCGACTTTTGTGTACACACTGTAACATCAACTGACATTTGACAGTTGATCGAGCGAAGTTACGCTCTTTCGCATACGGTGCCAACGTTGTACAAGCACACACAGCGAATATATTAAATATTTACAAATTATGTACTTWTGTATCAATGTATTATACATATGTATATGTATGTATTTGACCGAACTAATCTAAATAGCTTCGGGGGCAAGTAGCCTGGCACTGAATGTCACTGCTCTAACGGCTCCTGCTCCATACATACTTACACGCACACAGATTCTCACGCATATGCTCACATAAAACAAAAAGCTCACAAAATAAAATGCCATGAACTATGCGTAACGCAAACAAATCAACAAATATAATGATGAATATGCATAAAGGCTGACAATAGCACAATAGTGCTCTCTATATGCGTGTGTGTGTGTGTACTTATCGTAAGTGTATATCGGTGATATTAAAGTCACTCGAGTCAGCAAATTTTTTAATTTGTACATATGTACATACACACTTTTGTGCTGCAATTGCTGCAAATGAAGGTAAATGATAAAAATACGGAAAAATTAAAGCAAATAATGATCAAAAGAAAATAAGCAATAATAACGAAGTAAATAAATTAGTGAGAAAGCACAAACAGGCAAAATAAAAATACACATCTGCATGCCAAATAAAGTCTTGATGGCAAAGTGAAATAATTTATTATGTCACACGAACACATATACACATCGGAGGTAAATGATACAAAATCAGAATCTCGTGATAATATTAAATGTGTAATTGCCTGTTTGTGATTGTCAGCACTCGTGTGGCAATTGCTTTTCTGCTGCTCGTTTTTGTTGTAGAATGTTGTGTATATTTTGTGTGTCTTTTGTTGTTGAGATCGCACGCACCCGCTCGCCGGTCCATCGGTTCCTACACTCACCTGTGCATTTCAAGTTTAGTCAGTTGTTTACTTATTTAGTAGATTTTTCGGGGTATCTCGTGCTCAGTAACCATTAACGCTTCCCACTCGATAAATTCAGCAAAGCAAAGCATGTATTAATAGAAGTGTTATACATAGCAATATTAAATGAAAGTTGCTAAATAATTTTTCTAACGCATCATTCGCTGGAGTGGTCTGGACCTCACGCATACCAACGCATATACATATATGTATGTGGAATTTATAAATTATAAATATAGAGATACACAGCGGTTCAAAATGATAGTTACATCGAGGAATGTCAATGCCACTGATATCTTTTAGGTTATGTTTGGTTATGTTAGGTGTGAGACATACACAAAGGATCTGAATTGATCTCTTGACTGATCCTGTAACATTGCATTTGAAAAAGATAACCAAGATTCAAACCGACTCTTAGAAAAAAATCTTCTATGTGAAAAAAATCCACACCTTGTTGAAGAGCTTCAACATGACCCCCAATTTTTGAATAACGTAATCGGAAACAGGTGACAAATCTTGGATCTTTGAGTATGAYAACGAGACAAATTTTCCGAGGGCACACGACGTCTTCTCCTCKAACAAAAAAGGGAAGAATTCCAAAGTGATAACGATGCTCATTGTCTTTCTTGACATCGTCCACAATGAATTGGTCCTCCTCCATTTTACGTGGAGTCCTCAAGAGRCTCAAACAAAGGGTCAATCGGGCCCGAAAAGACATCGCAGCCTATTGGAAGTTGCACCACGACAATGCCCAGGCTCACACCGCCTTTCTTGTGAACAGCTACCTAATTAAGCAGCCGCCCTATAGCTCAGATGTGCGCCCCTGGACTTTTTTTTTGTTTCTTWGCCTGAAAAGGCCGATGAAGGCAAGCATTTTGAGACGTCAGAGGGGATCCAAGCAGCATGCAMCTCGGCTCWCAAGGGTATTCCGGAGAATGCCGGCATCGACGATGAAGCGGCCTATTTTGAAAGTTTTTAAAAAAATGCGACGATTGGTTCAATAAATTTGTTTAAATCGACTCAGACCTATTACTTTCCGTACAAACCCTGTTTACTTTATAGGGGTCTGACGTTCACTTTTGGGTGTTTAAAACTTCGTAGCCAGCAAAAACCATAAAAAACAATTTCTTAATTTMTTTACGAAGCAATAGCACTGAATTGTTCAAGTATTTCTCATAATTGAATGGCAGGCTAATAAGTTGCTAGAGTATCTCTGAGCTGAAAGTCCCACTGACAACATATGACTTGTTACTATTATTTTGAATCGCTGTGTCATTTCTACACCAAATATTTGAGATACATAAAATTGTATATATGTATAATTCGTAGAGGAGCCAACGCATTCGCATATTGACTGCAATTGCTGCTAGTCACCCGCATACAATATAACAACAACAACAAGCGCAATTGACATTTACAAATGTGTAAGTGTACGTTTAGTGAGCTTGAAAGCACACATGTGAAGCAGACAACGAACATAGTTGACAACAAACAGACACACATTTGAATGCACGCTCTGATACAGCAACAAAMACGAGTCGGGAAACGCGCGATGTTCAAAACTTTGATTTACGCAATTTTCGTTCGCAAGAAAAGTACTTCCGCTGCCGACGCCAACAACAACATACAAATCAACACCAACACCAACGCCAACAACAACAATACTATCATCGGCAACGCTAATATTAGCTTTGGCATTCTTATAGGCGTTGCCAATGCAATTTTAAACGCCAACATTCGTTACGCGCCTGCACCGACAATTGCCACTTAAGTGCAGAATACGAGAAGTTACARTACACACACATAAATACGTTCGTCGAAGTTCAGCACCCCAAGGAAGTTGCATACGATTTGATTTCGTTGCGACGCTTTTGTATAAAAAAATCAACTTGATGTATCAGCTGTGCCGATTGTATCAACGCACACATAAAGATTTAACAAAAGTTCATACAAAATGGCGATTAATAACACCACCCGATCGACGACGACTAGAGAAGCGCTACGATAAATGTTACGAAGTGAGTGTCATCGTCAAAGAGTGATTTCAAAAAAATCTCGACGAAAAAGAAATTTTAAATTTATATACAAATATTAGCGCAGTTATATGCGAAAGTAGCGCGTAAAGGAAAGAAAATATTACCAGTGCTGGTGGAGTTCCAAATATTAGTATAGTGTTGCAATATACTCCTACTACGTTAATATTTAGTAGTGTTACTAAAAGAAAGTGTTAGTGAAAGAATTATCYCAAATATAATTGGTTAAAAAATTATTGAATTAGAAAAGTGTAGCGCTAAGTTTTTGCTCGTTTTCGCTRTCATCCAGCCATTAGTGTTAGTGCAAAATATAGCAAAGTACGAAATCAGCACTTAAAATTCTTTAATATTTCACCTACAACAAAAACCAAAAAATGTGGCATCCACTTGCYCGAGATCTGGCTACACTCTTACAAGAAGCAGCGCAATACACACGCAACTTGGTTGTGTCTAAGGTAAGAGACAATGGGAGCCTTCAATTTATTTAAATGATTTAGGCTTTTTTTGAATATAGCATACTTACACTTCGCCAAAAATACAAAAAGGGTTCATCAGTAACATAATTTTTTGGCACTACAGCTCCTTGAGAGCTTCGGTCTACCTCGCATGTAACCTTCAGACGTCTCGATCATCTGCGGTTAGTATGAGTTAAAACAAGAAAAAACATTAACCTCGGATGCACCGAAGACATAAAACTTTGATCGAAGATTGTAGCGCTACCTTGCTTAAAAAATCCTTGCAGAATTTCATGAATATAAGATATTGTCAAATAAAAAATTTTCCCTTAYGAAAATTTTTATTTTGTTCAATCAGGTCGATAGCTATATATACATATGTATATCTTATAATGAGTCGACAGGACCAACAAATGAGCGACTTCTTGAAGAGAATAAGACGTTTGCAAAATTCCATAACGATATCTCAAAATGTGAGATATTAGTTCGCATATATAAAGAAACAGCAAGCAGACGGATATGGCTAAATCAACTCAGCTCATAACGCTGATCGCATATGTATGTACAACATATACTACTATGAGCAAAAAATAGTAAGAATCCCTCACAATTTTAAAATTCTTCAAAATCTATATTGTTTCCCTTCTCAAAGTTATCCCCTTTAGCCCCAATACACTTGTGCCAACGTTCTTTCAATCCTCGAAACAGTTGTAATTTCAATTTCCGGAATAGCCTTCAATGCGAGTAGCTTGTATCTATTTTTCAACTTCTCCGAAATAAGATTTTTTTGGTTAAATGAAGCTAAAAATCTCCCCTTTCTAACACTGGAGCACTGGAGATATGCGACTGCAACGAAATCTATTGACAAAATACGAAAATACTTTTTCGACTACCCAGTAGTATTCCTTCGAAGTGCAACGAACCTCTTGAATAATTTGTACTAATAARAACACTTTCTAACGACAAACAATTATCAGTCTTTTCAAACATTCTGAGCTTGTCGGCAGCAGAWATTTGATTCCGCACTCAAAATTTTAAGGAAGTTCTCTGTTGAATGTATTCACTCAGCATAAAAATCGCTGAATTCACTTTATGTACTTCAAAWGCCAAGCGTTTACTAAGCCTTAACGATTATTTTGATGTAATATTTGGCACGGATGTCACTGACAGTCATCATGCCAGAAGAGAAATATGGGTTTTCGTGCAAACATACACATGTACATATGTATATACTTTATATTATATTTAATTGAAATTTTGTCATTTAATATCTTCATTGTCTCATCTAAATGACTTGTTTTTTTCGTAATATACATACATATGTATATCGGAGTACAAATACTGTAAAAAATATTATTTTTATAACTTTATTTTGCTAAAATCTGGAAATTTTGTTCGGCTTAGAGGAGCCAGAAGTTTGAAAAGTATAAAAATGTTCGATAGACACTCTACTTCTCAGCCTTATAACAGTACTTGAAACTCTTGAATGTGTTAAACTACAATATTTTTGCAAGTACAAAAAAACTTGCTGCCCGGTCTCCAAAGAGTCGCATTTCTGCAGTCAAGTAACTAAAATTTGTTTCAAGTGCAARAATTGGGTTAGCAAAAAAAGGTCACGCAGATTATTTATTTGATTCAAATCTAAGTGAAACTTTAGCAAATAATTTGCACAAGTGATGAGCGCTATTGCGAGCGTGAGTTGAATGAACTTGGTTCACTACAAACCAAATTTGAATAAACGTGAACTGTGTAGCCTACACACTAAGATTCCAAGTCGAATGTATGTTTTTCGGATAAACTTTTTGTTATACGAAAACTTTAACTTTAGTGGTGGTCTGACAATTTGGGCACAGCGGTCCATTTGCGGTATTCAAGAATGTCTTATKGTAGTAAACTCTTTTTAACGTTCATTTGTGTTTGCTCTACGTGATAACAATTGAAAGTCACATTTGCTTGGAAGACATATTAGCAACTTTATTATAAATATGAAGGTTTTTATGCTAATTTCTAGACATATGGGCTGRATTAATGCAAGTATTTGCTTTCAAATTTAGTTCTTGGTTGCGATTAAGGATGGACACTCCCATTTATTTATTGTCAAAATCTACTTGTTAATAACCTAATTTGCATTTTTTCAAGTTATTACCGAGTCAATACTTGTATTATGTATTTGCATTTAGTTTCGATATTTTGCGATGGTTTGCTATAATTGTAGGTATTGATTGCTTTGAGGTGTTTTGCATTTTATTTACTATGTCTATGTTTACTTTTTTATAGATTTCCAAACGTAGTAAGTTCAAAAAGTGTGAAGCGTCGCAAATTTAGTCGAAATAATTTTCGATAACACACGATCRCAAGGTTTAAATTTTGAAGTTTGACGTTCAAATTAAATACAAAAATTTGTATATCTCTAACAAAAAACACTTTTCATTCATTTTTACCATCATAATTCTAGCAGTAGTACATTGCGGTGTCCAATATATGTTACAAGGTTCTTTATTTCCTATTTATTTTTAGGGCTGTGCGTAAAAATAGCACCGCATGTGAAACTTAAAAAGGAAATTATTTAATTTAATGAGGGTAATTGTGTTAAGGGCGCACACTTCCGCATTGTCACTAATTTCCGCAGTGAATCAGAGACGTTCTAAAAAATATTGCGCACTTAACAGACTTACTACGAATAAATATGTGTGTTTGCATAGCGCTTCGAGAATGTGAGGAAATAAAGTGTTCTTTCCAATTCTCAAATATTAATGCTTTAAAAATTAAGTAGACTCTGCAAGGCTGTGTGTGTTAATACATACATAGAAAATATATTTATGTATATCAGGGCTTATGTGCTAGGCAACTAGGTAAAAGATATTAAATATATGATGTATCCATCATATATTATTAAAATCATATAGCATTAAAATGAATGCTTAGGTGGGTATTATCTCCATGGTTTCTCAACTTTTMGTAATTGTCTGAAGAAAAGCGTTTGTTGGGAGCCTAAAGTTTTTAGTATGTCAGTTATTATTACTTTATATTTGGTTATACGCCGAACAGGGTATRTTAGATTRCATACCCAGAAGSAAATCTCGGAGATTTTATAAAATATATCTATATCTACATAAATTATCTGGGTGACGCGCTGAATCGATTTAGTCATTTTAGTCTGTCTGCCTGTATATTATATATGTACGGAAATAGTCGCTCAGTTATCGGTCTGATATGTTGCGCCCGTACTTTTTCCAAGAAGTTGCTCATTTCTTGGAACAGCCGATTTCAGACCACTACAGCAAATAGCTGTCGCACAATCAGATCGATCAAATTGAAGTTCTTATTTGTAAACTTTTTGTTTGCGCAGACATTTTCGTGAAATTTGGCATAAAYTATTGTTAAAGGCAGTTTTATAATCTTCGGACCACTATAGAATATGTATAACTGCCATACAAACTGATCGATCAAAATCAAGATAAAGGTCTGTTCATACAATTTTATGCTATAGGGTGATCCATTTCGAGGTTCCTTACTTTATTACAGAAAAAAACACAGAAACATTAAATTTAATGGCGAATATTAGTCAGCATTCGAAAGAACATTTTTTCGCWTTGGTTTTCTTATCTCTTTCTCATTTGGGCCGCGGCAACGACTCACATGGTCCATCCAATGTTGGTTCCAATGATGTTTTGTTCAAAGACTTGAAATGACGCGAGTTTTTCCGCATAGACTTTCGACTTTATATATGCCCACAGGAAAATGTGTAACGGTGTGATATCACACGATCAAGGTAGCCACTCGATCGGCCCAAAACTTGAAATTATCTGCTCACCGAAGTGTTCTCTCAATAAATTCATTGTTTGAAGCGATGTGTGGGAAGTGGTGCCGGCTTGTTGAAACTAAATATCGCTTCAATTTCAGGCATCAAATATTCCGTTATCAGGGTGCGATAAAGACCAACAAACCACATCAACCTTTGTATTTTTTGGATGAAATGGCAGCTTTGAACCTCTTCAAGTTGCTTTTCGACCAAAATGAGCCAATTTTGCTTGTTTACATATCCAATGAGCCAGAAAAGCCTCATCGCTGAACAAAATTTTCAAGAGCTCATAGAGCGAAACAATGCCACATGGGAAGGACAAGAGGCTTCAGTTCTTGCACAAGCAGTATTTTGTGCGCTTCCAATTTAAGATCTCGTCCATACGTCAGTCCTAGATGCTGCGAATGGCGAATGGCGCCGAATCGGCTCTCCACGGTCTTCGTGTACTCTCTCAGCTAAGGCTGTTGTATTTTTTTTATGACGTGCTGGACGTGGGCTAATCGGTYGAATATTATCCATTATTATAAGAATGCTGGGTCTCAAGATGTGTTGCGAATAGTTCAATCAGTAGTCCCACTATGTTAACCATAAGTTGAGCGAAACACATTCTTTGTAGAACTTGATTTTTGGTAATAAAGTTGAACGATTTGTAAACGTTGTTAAGGCGTAAGTCTTTGCATGATGAAATATCAAACAATACATAACAAAAATAGCATGACAACTTGACACGACTCTCGCGTGGACTGTCAAAAAAAGGCTGTAGGAGAAAGTACCTTTACTTGTATTACCATTTATTAGAAATTCACCTGTGAAGCATACTTTTGCTTCGGTATAGCTAAAGTTAATGGTTTTTCTTCTTTGGCATTAATTTAATTTTTCTCTTAGCGTAAATTTCAGTTGAGGATAATTTTTTTAATTACTACTTGATTAAATCTTACTCGCTATAAAACAAGTTACGATCATTTTTAAACATTAAATTGGGGATTTACTCTATGTCGTAACTTCTATACTTTATGATTTATAATTACTTAAGTACATGCTATTGAAAGGCAACTCGTGCTTGTTGTATTTATGAGTGCTAGTGTACAATTCCTATTTAGACAGAAAATCACAGTTAACAGCGAATTTATAGACTATTGTATAAATTACAAATTAATCCATTATTGGGAAAAGTATTAAATTATTCAAAAACAATTACGCAATAAAAATTAAGATTAATTTTATTCACTTACATGAGATTTGCTAACGGGGATGCTTTGTAGGTGGTACGTAGTTAGATCACGGCTTATGAAACTTATTTGATTCGAGTCAAATTAGAATGAAGGGAACTTAAATTAAAAGCATGATTCTTGAGTGAGTGCTCCCTCTTATGGAAATATGTTTATTTTTCATGAATATTTTGTTAATATTATGATCAATTCATATTCAGTTACCACTTAAAGCCTCCATTTATTGGTTAGCATATTTTAAAAATTTAATTTTGAATCTTAAAACGAAGTCAATATCAAAAAAAAAAAAAGGCTCAACAAAATAGTCGAAATTCGGTTTATGGTTCAGATTTTTAAATATCACATAAWTTTGACATAGTAGAACTAAACATAACTACATTTGAATAAAAAATATAATAAAATCTTAAAAAAAATGTCCTATAGGGTATCCACATGCACCCATAGACACATAGTTTCTCCTAAGAAGTAAGTTCATATAAATATTTACCTGTCATGCTGTATTATTTTCAATGTAGGTGGTCATGTAAATTTACGCCAACACTACCACCACTGAGGTACAGGCTTTCAATAGAACGTTTCGCTATAATAAACTGTTTTATAGTATGATAATTTCAGTTAATTGCGATATAAAGTRTTATTGCTTGGATTACTAGTAAGTGTTTATATCATTTTTATTACCATTAATTATTAATAAGAGAATATACGAAATAGAAAAAAGAAGAAAAAACGAAACTTCTACTGCTAAAAGCTATAATGCACTTGAAAGTTATATTTCTTATACCAAAAGGGTATAAAAAGATTTTTATCTTGCTTTAGAAAGGTCAGTTTGTACTGCGGTTATATGCTATAGTGGTCCGATCTAAACAATTTATTCAAAGATTATAGCGCTACTTCAGATAATAATCCACGCTAAATTTTGTGAAATATCTTTGCAAATAAAAAAGTTTTTCACACAAGGACTTGATTTCCAACGATCAGTTTGTATGTCAGCTATAGCGTATAGTGGTGCGATATCAGTGATTCGGACAAATTAGTAGCTTTTTGAGGAGAAAAGCACGCATGCAAAAATTCAGAACGATATCTCAAAAACTCAATGGACTATATAGAGACGGACATGGCGAGATTGATTCAGCACATCACTCTGATCATTTATACATATATAGTTACTTTATGGTCTACGCCATTCCTTCTGGGTTGTAAAAACTTCGTTATAAACTGAATATACTTTGTTTTGTATATAAATATGATTTCTATACATAAAMACTAAAGGTATTCGGCGTATGGTACATGGCGTATACGCAACCTGCCAAATCATGACACTGCAGAAGTGGCAACGGTAATCAAAGAAACTCAATTGTTCCAGCTTATATCCATAAAAAGTACTTAAGATAAACATAMATACAAATACATATGAACAAAGATACATAAATACTGTTAGTAAAAATATGTAAATGATACTCGTATACAAGTAATAC
The DNA here is from genome assembly GCF_001853355.1 of Bactrocera latifrons. Classification (NCBI taxonomy): domain Eukaryota; kingdom Metazoa; phylum Arthropoda; class Insecta; order Diptera; family Tephritidae; genus Bactrocera; species Bactrocera latifrons. Next base: position 1,424,581 of record NW_017537001.1, on the reverse strand, counting down.
GATTTTTACAATATTCAGGCGAACAGTTTAGTTCTGCATGAAATGCGCACTTTTCATTCACCTGCAATAAATGCAGCTATTAATTTCYATACATATGAAAATTTCTGAGCGTCTGTATGAATACGTTGTATTTGTAATCATTTACACGTTTTATCTCAAAGTCGTTGCTTAATAATCGTCAAGTACGGTTATGAGTATGTCGTTGAGATATGTGCGCTATTTGTATTTACAGTTCCGCGCTGGTTGTTATTAGTGTTTTTGTTGTTGTCGCCGTTCCGTCGCAAAAACTGTAATTAACATTGCGCGCTTAGCAATTGTTGCTAAAATTAGAAACATAAATGTAAGGTGGGTCTATATGCGAGGCGAACCATGTGTAAGGCTTCAAATCACCATAATGTTATGGGTGGGCGTGGCAGTGCATCAGTATTTCGATTTTTTCAATATTTCAGACAAGTATGTCTATGTATGGAAACTGAACCAGGAACCAAAATACTTACACACTCGTATATATGTAGTATACATACATATGTAGTATACATATATATATGTGTATGTATATCGTCACCTAAAATGCAAAATAACGTGAAATCACTTTTCATAAGTTTACAGGCAAAGCAAAAATTATATAACAAAAACCACCTATATTCAAACAAAATTTGAGTTTTGGTTATATACTCGTTATATTTAACAAATGTTTTGGTTAGAAAATGGTTATTTATTGGTTATATTTGACAGATGTGCGCAAATTGCGCTCGGTTTTCTTCGAAATATAAGCATGAAAATATTAGTATCGAGCGTGAGCATAAATTAAAACAAGCTACGAACGGCAAACCGATTTATGTCTACTGTTTCCGTCACAGAAAAAGAGAGCAAGCAGCAGAGCGCTGTTAGTTGGCAGATTCACGGCAATCAACTTGTGCTCATACAGACATTTTAATATATATATTTGCATACTCGTACATATGTACATATAACTGTATGTATTGCTATTATTAAACACTTTAGTTTTACTTTCCAGCGCTTTCATGAAGATGACTTTCAATTTATTTCTGTTTTATATTGCTTACAAACAAATCTCTGCTAAAATGTTTGCAATTACGGAGAGCGGTAAAGATAAACTTTTAATTGTTCAGATTATTTCAGGTTCAAGCCGGCTTTCGAAAGCTGTGCAGTTTATARGCAAAGGAAATACTGAGTAATGTGTGATTAGATAATCGCTTTTTGCCGGCACCGAACACGAAATAACAAATATTGTTACTATTTATACTTTATATGATATTAACATACAAACAAGTTGGTACTACATACATATAGAGTACAGGAAGGCACTTACATATAAAATAATGCTCGAAATGATTGCACTCAAACGGAATAGAACAACGGTATTTTAATTGAATGACACTTGAAAGCTCGAAGCTAAAAGAGAGTCCATTCGTACAGTAAATATTGTCAACTGTCTAGACCTCTCCAATGCAATCGCGCCGAATGTTTTTACTACTTTTACTGAAACTTTAGGCTATAAATTGCGGTGACTTTAATTTTTTATTAGAAAAAGCGCAGTAGAGGCTTAGTGAKTAGCTCTACCACATATTACCACAATAGACCTGAAGTCRTGGTGCAATCCTAATTTATTTACCTCAATCAAAAGTTCTATCTCTGGTTCTCAACCACAATCGGCATAGAATTTGAGCTGCTATATCAAAATTAGTTTTCTGATATATGCCACCCAAAATAATATAGAAATAGGCGAGGTTAGGTCGTTCAAAAATAAAAATAAAAAATAAAAAAAAATTAAAATGGAACTTCCTTGGACAGCTAAGGTAGCCGGACCATTGTGATTCCTAAACATRTAAAAGTTTTGATCGAAAATTAAATCAAACATTGAGAAGCAGCTTTGACTTGCTACAAATTTGTTGAGACAGCTGATAAATTCCGGGTATTCGGTCATATTTGATAAATAAGATATGACTGGTGAGACGCTTCAACCTCGGTCGCTTAAAAGCTAGATAATGCAGAAGAAAATTATTAGATACTTCAACCGCACTTTCCTCCAAAAAAAATTTTTTTAAGAAAGTATGATGACTGCTTGGCAAGAATTTTTTTTTGGATTGGACTCAAATAAAATATACTATAAATGCAATTTCCGCCAGTATTTACGCATACCGAATTAAACAGGCTTTTCTGACTTATTTTTTTTAATGTCTCGCAATCTTCGAAATGATTAGTCAACCAAATTCAGTGAACTTATCTTTATCAACGATCGAAATACTAAATAAGATCAAAGCCTTAATAAATCAACTGMTGAGAATACCGTCCTTATTTAATGCGAAATCTAAGATAAGAAAAATCTAAGAAATGGCCAATAACACTGAGTAATTTGTAATATATGTGTAATTATTTATTAATGACAATTGAATACATATATATTTTAACACATACAAGCATTTCCACTACAAATGCGACCTTGATCGATATAAAATCTAACAAATGATGTAAATATATCTTTTTTGTACTTTGAATTACAGATGAATGTAACAAATATGGCATTGATTACTTAATGCAGGGTTTMCCAAACTACCATGGCATCCTTAGGCACAATTTCAAATTATTATTAACTATGTATTCCATAAATTGTGGTTGTTTTAGAATATGCCTAACAGTAATTTACACATCATCTTTATTATTACCAAATTGTCATGTTGAAGCTTGTTTCAGATTCATTAAATTAAGATTATATTAAAGATGTTTTTAATTGGCGATTCAAAATAAAAATACTACTTCTTTTTAAAAATCTTCTTCAATCATAAATTATACCAATCGAAAAAGTATTTGTGAACCGCTGACTTAGAAAGCCGATACAAATTTAAACGAAGCAGACGCCTTCTAGCCAATTCATTTGACGTCACACTCGTTATGACAAATGACAGAGCCGCTGCGACCCGGTTCTGACCAGCTCGGTACTGTAAAATTCAGTTGATTCTCCGCTCAATGACTTACCAAAATGGGCTTCTCGACGCAAATGATCTTCGCAGTATTACTGCTAAATGGAAAAGTACACATTGTGTTTTTAGGCGGCAGACCGACTGCCGCTTGGCAATTTTTAAATACGTAGCAACAATAAATTAATAATTACATTAGAATAACAAATTGCGAGTACTACTTGTCGGACTTGTGACTCAATTAATTGTCGCTGGCAATTAACATTAAATTATATTGCATGATCATTTGRCGTGCAAATTGCAGGCAAACAAGCGAGCACGGCGAACAGGCACGCAAACGAACGTGCCAATGAATGAAGGAACGAGTGAATGGATCTGCGCTATCTACGCAATCCATTGTTGTTGTGGAGAAATCGGTCTGTTTTTCAAATGTATGTAAACTAAGAACGCAAACAAATGCGAGCAATTCTCAATAGATTGTATGTAGATTGCAGTACGGCAAAKATCATTCGAATGCCTGCAAATGTGGCAATTAAATGTTCGGAAATGATTCATTCAAAACCAATTGCAAAACACTATAAGCGATTTCATAAGTTATTCTGCGTTTGCATGGGTCTAACAGTTTATTGCAACTTATGCATGATAGTGGAAATATTAAACGTTTCTGAACAATAACCGTCTCTAACAGAAAATTTTCCATCCCTCGGTATGCAACTCAGATTCCTATGTTGCCCACGGCTAATTTCACTGAATTACACCATTCTCGAGTATTTCTATGACAAAAGGAATGCTTTAAGTTTTCGCTGTAAATTGCATAATTGTTTACCTTTTTTCCCCATTAATTTTTAATGTTTTTATTCACCAATAYTGTAGCGTATTGATTTGTAATTTATCATGCATAGATCTTTACCTCTCAGTAGGCGTTTCAGCCGAACAACAGCACCTGACTCGAATTCTTTGTATGCAATTAAAGGGGTCGCTAATCTTTTACTAATAATGATACGATACTTATAATTACTTTTCGGAATTTTTGTATTTTTCTAATCGTTATTAAAATATTGGGGATTTTTTTTTATGTGAGAATTTATTTTTACATACATAACTAAGTTTCCGGAGAAGCCCAGTGAATTTATGAGAACAATTGATTTGCTATAAAGAAATTTAGATTTCATCATTTCATACTCAATAATTTATAAGAAGACAATATGTGTTGACCTTGGACACCTTTGAGGCTATGGAGCTATAAGGATCTGGTGGGGTTTCTTGCCATTCAAGTCTGGCACTTCTCTGATTTGACAGATGTAATACAGCCAAGTATACATTTTCTTAAATAACACCAGGCTCCTTTTGATCTCATGTTCATGAAGACCGAATTCTGTATTGCAACACAATTTGGAAACGATTTTAAAAATTGGTCGCACCGTATTTTTTTCAAGCTCATATTTTCTTAAACACCGTCATTCATATGCAAATACATTTACATATCTTACTGAACCAATCTAAGCACAGAATAAAGACGATAATTTATTATTTTCACCCAGTTGTGAAAGGGCTTCATTTTAAGGTTATACCTGATAGATGATGCCAGAGCAAAGCATTTGAGGTTCTCTACTTTTTTTTAAGAAAAACACGTAAACTTCAAATTTATTGGGRAATGTTTATTATCATTCGAAAGAAAATTCTTTGGCATTTATTTTTTGGAGATTATCTTTTTCAAATGTTGGCCGTGGCTACTTTTCAGATGGTCCATCCGTTGAGTCCAATTTTCGATTCGATCCAATCGAGGTAACTGGGAAGGAGTAGTATGATGTTTTGCTTCAAGGCCTGAATCGAAGCGGAATTGTCCGCATAGACTTTAGACTTTACATATCCTCACAGGAAAAAGTCTAACGGTGTATCGGATAACCCACGAACTTCAATTTCAGGCATCAAATAGTCGGTAACGGTAGTCATTGACGGTTACATTCTCACCGACATCATTTTTGAAGAAATATGGACCGATGATTCCACAGTGTAAATAAAAATCTTATAGAAAAAGGGCTATGGAATGGCTTTGAAAATAATTSGAAAATATCATATAATCTTAAAATAGGTTAACTCGTAGCAAACAAACTTGAGACCATATTAATTGTGATTGAGTCTATACACACATGCTTCCAGCTGCCTTGGTACTTTCTAAACGTTTTGCAATCAGTTGCAAAGTTYACAAATGCAAGTGTACAAAAATGWGAGGCCACTTGAGCATGACAGACACCCAATACCGCTATTCATTACGTACATAATATCCTGTTTATGTTTACGGCCAAATAGTAAACTTCTCAATTGAAAATGTCAACGAAGCGTGCGCCCAATAAATCACTTTTTCAAATCTAAATATTTCTACAAACTCGTGCATACTTCTAACAAATATTTATGCGAGCATGCCGCCGACAACATTGTGCATTTGAATGTGGGTGCTTCGGAAAATGTCTACGCAACACGGTTTGATTCATACGAAGCGAACGATTATGCAATATAAACAGTGGTGCATAGACACACACACACACACACACATACATGCAGTGAAGTGTAAAGGTGTTGCACAAAGTTAAGGCAATATATGTCACCCGCCTCCCCTTATGCTCTTTACTTGACTGCTTTGTTATTGTTTAGTCATGTTCAAATTCCCTTTTCAATGTTTGCTTTTGTCATTCTATGCAATTAACACCCACAAATACCACCATTGCGAAGGGGTATGCATAATCACCGCCAACAAACACTCACACTCAACTGCAGCGCGCCGTCAACCGAGTCAACCGATCGATGCAATTCCAAGCATGCCGTCGCTGCGAGTGTGACCAAGTCTACGGATTTGCTTCCTTTTACAAGCAAACCTACAAACATACAGACATAAGTATGCAAACGCATACAAATACACCTACACACATACTTAAGTGTGTGTGTGTGTAAGAAGGCGCTAGTTTTTAACGATAGTTCGGTGAGCATTGATTGTTTGCCATTAGCTCGAATTACAGGTTTATAATATATTTTGTTGCTTTTTTATTGTTTTTGTTTATGCTGACATGCCTGCCTCTGCTGGTTGATTGTGTAATCTGTGTTTATTTTCACAAAATTCCCGATACGCATCATCGCCCACCGTTGTGGCGAACGTGTACACGATCATTGAGCATTTACCGCTGAATGGGCAACAACAACAACAATAAGCGACATAAGTTGTTGCTTCACATGCTATGCAGCCAAAAGTTCATGGCAACATTGCGATATCGAAAAAAGCACGAGACATAATTACAATGCAAAATAATAGCTATGCGCGTGAATGCATTCGTGAAAAAGGTGATCAGACATAAGTATATATTTACATTCATATACATATGTACATATGTAAAAAATATTTATATATTTCGTTAACAAAATGAAATTGCCTCTAAAAACCAGAATGTGTATGCAATTTTAAGTTATTTTTATTGCCGTTATTTTTTTTCTTGCTTATCAATTTTCTTGCTATCCCGAAATTGCTCACATTGCTCATATATATTTAGTTTGCAAAAACAGTTCCTTCATAAAATTTATTTATTTTAATTTATAATTCTTATCCGATTTTTAGATCTGTTTAATCTTGCAAATTTTTTGATGGCTTCGGGATTCCTAAATATTTCAGATATATTTTTAGTTAACAAAAATAAATTTGCTTTTAAAACAAAACAGTCATAATTTTTATTAAATTTTTATATTTTTTAATCGCGATCCCGAAAATTTTCAGATATATTTTTTGTTAACAACAAAAAACAAAAAATGCCTTTAATGAATGAAATCATTTTATGCAATTTTGACGTATTTTTAACTTCGGGATTTCGAGTTCAACACTTCGATATCGTTACAATGTTTAGATATGTTTAGTTGACAAAAATAAGTTTGCTTTTAAAACAAAACAGTCATAACTTTTATTATATTTTTCAATTGTTAATTCTCTGGAGTTCGGGATGAAATTTTCGTGATCTCGAAAATTTTGTAATATGTACATATATTTAGTTAACAATATAAATTGTCCTAAAAAATTCATAATTTTTATGCAATTTGTGCATCTTTTTAATTTCGGGATTTCGATTAGAACATTTCGGGATTTCGAAAATGTTCGATATCATTTTTAAGTTTATTTCGTATTTCAGTATTTAGTGGAGAAGAAAATAAAAAAATATATTTCCTTCTTCGAGATATCGAAAATTTTGTAATATGGATATTTGATTAATAAAATAAATTGCCGTACCAATTCCATAATTTTTATGCAATTTGTGCATCTTTTTAATTTCGGGATTTCGATTAGAACATTTCGGGATTCCGAAAATGTTCGATATCATTTTTAAGTTTTATGCAATTTCTGGATCTTTTTAATTTCGGGAGATTGTAGAATTTCGGGACCCCGAAAATGTTCGAAATTACTTTCTAAGTATATTTCATTTTTCAGTATTTAGTGGAGAAGAAAATAAAAGTTATATTTCCTTCTACATTTGTTGAAAAATTCATATTCGAAGTCTTCAAAACACGTGTCCGAAATTAAAGGTTCGGAAACGTTGACACTTTTCTCCTAATTTTTTAAGCAATAAACAATTATATAATCGTACTTATGGATATATGTACATATGTATGTACGTTGAAGGGAATGAGTTTACCTCCGCTTTCGGACTGATCGTTCTGGGATCACGAAATTTTATTCGATGTTTTTCGCAAATTCGTATTTCATTCTCTTCTGAAAATGACGGTAAACAAATAAGTAACCAAATATTTTATACTTTTGGAACTTGGTAAGATCAAAAACCGGAAAATTCCTTAAGATACTATCCTTCTAATTTCAAAAAATGTAATTGCAAATAAATATTGTACAGAATCAATTAAACTGCTGTAAACTTCACACGCGGAATATTTAGTACCGCAATTAACAAAGTTCAAAAAGTTTCCTTTGGCGCATAGCAAAAGCTTGGGGAAACTCCAAACATCAATTAAGAGCATATTAGTCATAAGCCATACATGCATACATATGTACATTCAGAATAAACGTTTAGAGCACACATATAATATTTGAAAGTATGTATGGTAAGTGGCATGCTTTGTGCCTAATATGTATTTCGAACTGGAGTGAACATTTTCCAATTAGATTTGTTGTTGGAGTGGCAATCAACAAGTGGTCACAACGCTGCAAACTCATCAACACATACACATATACAAATTAAGTGTATACAAAAATTCTCTTGAAATGTCCTCCATTGACTGGTTGTAAAATTAATATCTGCTCGAAATAGTGAGAGCATTTAAAAAAGGGGCACAAAAAAGAGCGCATGAGATCATTCAAGAGAGCATTGAGCGCTATTTATTAATTACTAACAAAAATTTCAAAATTTTTTTATCACTGATTGCCAAAGCAGATATCTTGAGCTAAAGAGCAGTGCATTTGTCGCTTTGTCGCGCCACACATCTGATGTTGCCAAGTACAACAAAAGAGTACTTGTGATGTTTGTGATACTCTCACGGTGTTTGCATGCACGTAACTATATATGAGCGTGTGTAAATATACTTGAATGTGACTCTTTGGTGTTTGGTAAAACCCATAAAACACATTCATATATGCATTTACGTATATAGGTTTGTATGTATGCCTGTATTTTCGAAAAGTGATATTGTTTTAATTGTTAGTGTTTTATTCCTTTTTAATTGAAAATATCTGCATAATTACCCAGAAATATTATTAGTCAGTATTAACTTTCGACGTTGAGAGCGTAGGAGATTGGCTTAAGTGTTTGGATGAAGATATGAAGAAAATTATAGATATATCAAAATTCTTTTGAAAATGTGTGTTTTGGGAAAATATAGTATGATTTTAGGCGTTACACATTAGATTTACAATTGCTTTTAGATATTTGAGTGCCTACGATAGATAAATAAGTCTTACGATTTCCGATTGATGGCAGAGGAAGCCCCCGTATATTTTTTTTATTTTATTTTATTTTATTTTATTTTATTTTATTAAAGCTTACACAATAAACAAATTATTAAATAAACTAAAGTACGCAGCGCTAGCATCATAGGCTTTCGGCTGTATATATTTTTGTATGTTTGTGTATTTTGCTTTGTAGGTTAGGGTTAGGTTACATATCTGATCTAACATCGCACGTGGACTACTATAAGTAGTCCTTTGAGAAGTCATAGGAAAAAGAACTCGTGGCGTGGACGCCAGTAGAGCAATGGTCTGTTAAAAGCCCCAAAATAGGGAGAGATTAACCTTACTGAAAGACAAGAGATCACTATATCTTTTGYGATCGATCTTGGTCCAAAAGTCTTTTGCGACGGCGCATATACCAATAGGGGTCCAGCGCTGGCAAAGCTGCCGCGAAACCCAGCTATATAGTAGTAAAACACAAAATGATTCGTTACCAGCTCCCATTCCACCGATTCCACTGCAGCCTGTTACTCATACCACTTTTATCACAAAGACACTCGATACTATTGATAGCGTGGTGGTAGCGGTAGTGTTAATGTGTTCAAGCCTAGTATCACTGCTTTGCTATCTAAGTGGATGGAGCAGTAAATCTGCTGCTACCTTAATAGCTGTTGCAGCTCGACCTGGAAGACATTGCAACAGTAAGGAAATCTGAAGCAGGAGTTGATAGAGATCTCCTGACAGTAGACACTTCAACTTACCTTCCCCCCAAGCTATCAAGTGACTTCTTAATATTGGTTATCTTTTCCCTAAGAAGTTCTAAAAAGCGGACAGATGTACGAAAATATTTGCATCAAACCAAGTAAAATTAAAGATATACTTCTGATTACTTGACTTCTACTTCTGTACCATATATTTTTGCCCCCCTAGGAACATTTTGGTCATTATGCATTATCAGACCACCAGAGAGTCTCATTTATCACAGAAATGAGACAAAATCAATTTTCTCTATAATTTGTAAGTTTAGATTTCTTGCTGGGCATTTCACTGATTTATGAACTATCACTCACTCACACATGCACGCATATGGCCGCTCGTGTACACATTAGTATCTATGCGAGCCATGCATTTCAAGAGTTGACTTCTACTCACCGAAATTATTGGTTACCAAAGAGAGTGCCACCACGAGATTGGATAGCACTTTTGATAAGTGAGCAAGTAAATATGTACGCCTGTGTGGATATACGAACGCACGTGGGCATGTAACGCTGTCTGTGTGTAGTTGTTGCCACTCTGCATGAATATGTATGTATGGTGAGCAAAGCACGCGCGATTTGTGCGAGTATCTCTATCTTTTGGGACAGTAGTGGGAACTTCTATGAGCCAGTTGCGCGAGTAGATTTGCTTGCTGCTTTGCTGCCGTTCGCGCTCAGACCAGCCGGCAGCCTCTTTGCCTTTGCTGCTTGACTGCTTGGCCGCTTGACTGTTTCAATAATGCTTGGCATTGCTTGCATGCATTGGTAGCGGTTTAAAATACAATGTCTGACGTCGCATTTGCTTTAGTCCTTAAATAAGAAGCAACAAGTTAACATCAGCTCAAATTCATTTGACTTCGCGAGAGATACAAATTCAATAAATAACAACAGCAACAAGTTTCTTGTTTCTTAGATAATCAAACGCAGTTTTACAACAACAAAAAGCAACAAAATATTAATCAACAAATAAAGTCAAAGCAAAGCGAAAAGTGTCAGTGTGCAATACACGAAAGAAATTAAATAAATAAATATAAATTAATGAGCTAGTGCAAGAATACAAGAAGTTAAAAAAGCAACTAATTGAAAGATGTAAGCAAAAGCAAGATTTATATATATTATTTTTTTGTCTTTTATATTTTTTTGCAAGCGTTTGCTATTTTGCACCACAACAACAACAGTTGGTATTGAAAACGACAGAAAAAAAATTTAATTTATTTTATTTAAATAAAATATGCGCAACACAAATGCACAAATAGAATTGAAATGAAAATAAGTTAGTCAGTAATAATAATATAATTTTAAACAAAAGCTACAAGAAATTCGTTTGTGCGCGCTTAAGCGAAGTTACCAGTTTGATTCCAATTCGTTTTTTTGGCTATGTAAACGCTTTTAAGCGCACAGCGCACAACGTTTTGCTCGTGTCAGCGTCGACGTTTGTTGTGGCGACGGCATTTTGCGGTTTCGTGGTGGCCATAAGGCGAACGGACATTTAACCAATAAATATTGGCAACAAAAAATGCAACAAATTTTAATAATTGTACTAAAAAAAAATGAATAAAATTTAGTATTGTA
>NW_017537001.1:1397986-1412878 GCF_001853355.1 Bactrocera latifrons | reverse complement strand
TTTGTATATAAATCAGGAACAATAAATTATAAAATAAAAAATAAAATAAATTTGTACATCTTAGATCTGATCTGGATAAAAAATTATTAAAATCTGAAAGAAGTTAAAAACAATACGAAGATAAACAGTAAAATGACGGTGTTTAGAATTCGCATGCAAAATTTACAATTTTGAGATTTCTATAAACAAATGCAAATGTGTGAATTTCTGCTTTAAAAAACTGTGAATATGTGGAAATTCTTGATTATTTACTATGTACACATGTTAAAAATTAAAAAAAAAAAATGTGTTAAGAAATGAAAAGTATGATAACAAAAGTAATAAAAAACAAAGTAATTAAAAAGCAGCAAAAATTCTCCTTCAATAGAAAAACTTAAAAAACATTTTTGTGTAAGAAAAAATTTATTATTTTGCAATATTCTATTAGAAAAGGTTAAGGGTAAAGGGCTAAAAAGGTTTAATAAATTTACATATAATTAATCCAGTTTCTTAATAAAAATAAATTATTCAACTACAAAACAAATATTTTTCTTCACTACAAAAAAATTTTCTCTAAGGAAAAAATGGATTTCTTCAATCAAAATATGTATTTTCTTTCAAATAAAAAATAAATATAAACAAAGTAGTTTAAATTGAATTACAAACAATTTTCACTAAGGAAAAATGATTTTCATCAAATAAAAATGTCTTTTGTTCCAAAAGAAAATATTTTCAATTAAATTAATTAATGTTTAAAAATATTAAATTTTTTAATAATTTAAACTGCAAAGTTAATCCAAAAATATTTTTTATTTTCAAGCCATACGTCTCAATTCCTCAAAAATGAGCCTAAGCACGCTTGAGAACCATATACACATAACATGTATACACGCACCAGCAACAACAAGCCATGTATCACCCAATACCCCCCATACTGCACAATTGTGGTGCAAAAGCAACAATTTTTACGCCAAAGATATAAATTGCAAGTGTTAATTACGCACGTGCAGCGCGCAACTATTGCTGTCAGCAAGTTGTTGTTGATTTTGCTTGTGTTTTTTGGGTTTATTTTCTGTTCTTGGACAGAAAGCAGGCATCCCACGGCAGGACTCATAAAGAGATGTAGTTTATTTAATTGAAAAATTTTAATTTTCATTGCTATTTGGCGTGCGCGCCTGCAGATCAACAAAAATAACTGCAAATGTTCACTTAAAGGCACACACACTAACACATTGTCATGTAGCATGTAGTTATTGACAATATTTGAGAAGTGAGAAATTTTTAATTTCGAATTAGCATTCGTTTAACTCGCATTTGCAATGGAAAAATACTAAAATGATCACTGTTTGTCATTTGGTTTTAAAGCTCATTTGGTTGCTCATCAGTTGGTGCCGTGGTGTGTTGCTCTTCAGCCGGTATTGGCGTTTAATAAGATAAGTTACTGTTAATACAGTTTGGAAATGCAGATTTTTTAGCTTACATATTTTGTTGTTTAAAAGATAGAACTAAGATAGTATGATAATGTGTGCTCTCATTACGAGTTTCATTTGTTCTCATTACAAGTTTATTGAAAAAAAAATTCTAATCCGTCGGGTAAATAAATAAATTTTTATTAATTTTTTGAATATATAAATGCCAAATATTTGTATGAATCTCATCGATATGTCTACATGTACATATATACATTCATGAAGTTATATTTCACACCAACTCTTCAAAGACAGGATTCACCAAAGCCATTGCGCCGCCCACAATCGCACAAAATCAACAAGTTAAACCGTTATTTGCTTAGCTATTATTAAGTGAATGAGTCACTGACACAGCGCAGCTTGCTGTCCATTGTTTTCTTTCACAATACTCTATGTTTAATGATCTTATCACGGTTTCATATCTCTCAACAATCTCTCCAATGGCACCCCTATAACTCGCGCACTTCGTTTTGTTTGCTCATTAGTGTGTTTGCTTTATTTCCATAGTTTTCCTCATTGCCACAACTCTCCTAGACAATAGTGATTTTTACAATTTTTTTTGCTATTTTTCACGTTTTACTACATTTCTGTTGTATTGTCCTGTTCCATTGTTGCCACTGTTGTTAAGTGGTTTTTACACTCTTACCTGCCAGCGCCGGGTTTTTTGGTAGTAACATTCATGAAACATTCTACACTTGTAGACAGACAGTAATTGCTGCGCACATATGTAAAAGTGTGTGTGTTTGTTTACCTATTGGTTTCATGTCTTCAGGTGCCAGCGATTTTCGGCTTCATTATTGGTCTATCAAAAATGGCATTGCTCCCATCATTAACGCTGGCGGCAGCATTGATAACAACAATTGTCAAAGTCACAATAAATTTCTGAAGTAACTGACATAGATATAGATAAGTATGTATAGACATTTGTACTAAATTTATATGTACATATGTATGTCTGTAAACAAGGCTGGCATGCGTGTAATTATGTCGTTACTGTAAGATTTATCGGTAGCAGTCTTGTAAGCTGTGCTTCTTCAAAATATAATTATTATTTTTTTCATGATTTACGGCAAGTACACGTCCAATTATGACAAAAAATCAATTACTTCATTGCGTATTTCAGAGGGCATACATACATACAGATGTGTTACCTTAAACGGACAACTTTTTCGTTATTAAATAATTTTTGAAAAGAATATATGGGCTAGACTTGTGGACTATACTTAGAAATCTAACATTGCTTTTGCCATATGTAACATAAAAAACTAGTAATTACAACCCAGACACATATTCATACATCTGATCAAATTTGACCTGGACTGAGAAAAAACTACATTTTCACGTTTTTTAACGCAAAACTTTATACGAACATATACAACTCACTACAAATTACAGTCCTGACACATATTTATGTTTATGATCAAATTTGACCCGGACTGAGAAAAAACAACATTTTTAAAACAATACGAACATAAAAAGGTTATATAAATCTGGGAAGAAGTTTTTGACCGATTCCGTCCGGCTCAAATTTGTTGAGATCATTTGCGATAAGCATATCGAAATTATGCTATAACAGTTATATTTTTAAAATTATACTCTATTTTTAAACTATTTTTATTTCACGTGAAAATTATTCAAATTATGCCACCATAGTGAAATTTCAGATCAATTACTTTGAAAACTCTAAAATTAGTGGAATTTGTATGATTAAACGGCACTTTAACACAAGCGTATACTTTTCATGAATTCTTAAATGCTCGAAGATATTTATTTAATAATATTTCTTGGAAAAATATAATGTTTAAAATTAGAAATTGTAAAGGAAATTGCATTTCAAAAATTTGCCGCACTTTTAAAATACTTTTAGGTCTTTTGAGGTCAAATCTGCTTACTCATGCATAGCACGTGATGTGTGGGGGCTAGAATTATAAACACACATTCTCATTTATAATATGCAGAAACATTTAATGAATGAACATATTTTTGAATAAAATTGAAATTTTTAATCGACAAAGGCAATACTTTTAGTTGGTGTTTTTGATTAGTTTAGTTATTTTGATTATCACTACCTTTTGGACTACAAGTCATTCGCATTTTCAATTGTCCCACTCTTGACGCATCTACAATGACTGGTACTTTATGTCATACTTGTATGTATGTCGTTATGTATACACGCTCATGTCAGTGTATTGTAGCCATTTGCTTGTTTGAACTCAACAGGAAATATTATTTTGCGCAAAGCAAACACTTCCGAAATTTCAAATGTTCGCGAAATTGAAAATATCGCCTGTACYATTAGCGATAAAACAAAAAACTAAAAAAAAAAACGCGAAAATTGCTGCCAACTAAGCAGCAATGCAAAGCATGTACCGCGAAAGACAATCTTTGTAGACGGAGGAAATAACAAATGTTTACGAAATTAGATATGGAAGGAAATTAAATATTAGAGTCGCTTGCAAAGGGCACCATAACAATAAACTATTGGGATAGGGATTTGGAAAGTGCAGGTATAAAAAGGGAAAAATAATAATTTTAAAATAATAACAAGTTTTATTTTCAAAATGTGAATTACTTGAATTTAGGAAAGTTTTGAATATTAGTATTATCCATTTCAAGCTATAAGGTTTTTTCTTTTTCTGTAAAATTTTTGTCAATATGAAAATGTTGCTAGCAACATGTTGCCGTAACTTTACGACACAATTAATTTAAATTTTGTCAAACGTAAGTAAGTTTTAAACAAAATTAAGATAGAAAAATTAGTTGTCAATATGAAAATGTTGCTAGCAACATGTTGCCGAAATGTTGCGAACTGATTTTTAAAATTTTGTGGAATTATTTTAAGATTTAAAACAAAATTATGGTTGAATAAGTAGTTTTCAATATGAAAATGTTGCTACCAAAATGTTGCCGAAATGTTGCGAACTGATTTTTTAAAACCTTGAAAACATTTCATACACAACAGCAAAAATGTAAACACAAGCATGTAAAATGTAATAGGAATTTCAAAAACTATAACACTTCACACCCTAATAAGAAAAAATAATCAAGAAAACTTCTAAATACCATAACCTATAAAATATTTAACATCGCTACTTATAAATTTATTAATCTAAAGAATAATTAAAATAAAAATCAAAAAACTGAACTAAAAGCTAAAGCTTTCTTCATCGTCTATCGAAAGTGAAGCCTCTGATTGTCGGTGAATCATTTAAATTGAAGCACGTGACAAAGTGGCGTCGACTAGCGGAACAATAAACTTTGTTTTATAAATATTAATTGTTTTGAAAATGTAACAAAACCAAGAAGATAGCAAAAATCAATAATCAGCCAAACGAAAACCCAACACAGAAAATAAAAAGCACACAGACCTTGCATACAAGCCAAACATAGACATATGTATGTACATATACTTATGAATATATCGATATGTGTGTGTATAGTCGCATAAGCGCCGGTTTGTATGCATTTGTATGTGAAGCTTGTGTGTAAAAAATGCGCTAAATTAAACTAGATTGAGTTGATTTCTTATTGATGCAGATTGAGCAGTATTCGTCGCAACAACAGCCACAATAACACTAACTGGCGGTAAGCGGTCACAGTATTGCTAAATTAAACAAATATTGATAAACTGATTTGTGGCAAAAGTTACTTAATAAATACAATAAAAGTTCGCTATAACACACACACAAATATTTGCACCCAAGGCAAATAAACAGAAGGAGAATTGGCCAAAAAAGTAGAATATATATATATTTATTGCTAAAAAAGAAGAAGCAAAGCGGCAGTGAAAGATTTCATAAATTAATACTGCTGCTACATTCGCACCTACGGTGATAAAAGAAAAAGAAAATCATTAAGTTTTTTCAACTGTGTGAAAAGTGAATTCGAAGCAAAAGCGAGGAGTCTCTCTGTGTACTTAAACCAGCGCCTGTCTGAAAGCAATTTATACATACAACTGTATATTTGCTTAGAAAAAATAAAAATCAACAACAACAAAACACCACAATTTACTACAAACCAGAAAAAGGCATTGTACTTGAATTGCATACAAATGAAGTTCTCAATAAATGTAAGTAATTTTCGTAGCAGTTACAAATGAAATTTCAAAAATTAAGTATTTATGAGTATATATAGTACTTGTATGCTAAATAGTGTTTAAAAATTCACAACTGACATTGGTTTAAAATAGCAGAAAATGTTGTTAAAAGTTGAAAGATTTGCGTTTGGAAAATAATGTTGCTACCAACATGCTGTTGAAATGTTACGGAAAATACTATTTATTACATTTTTTCAAATTCTACAACAAAATGAATTCTAATTTTATGAAAATCTTGCCACAAACATGGTGCCAAAATGTTACGAAACATTTTTTACAACTTTGTAAAATTATTTCACAGTATTTAACAAATTTAGGGTTGAAAAAGTAGATTTCAATATAAAAATGTTGCTAACAGCATGTTGCCGAAATGTTGCGGAAATATTAATTAAAAGTTTAATAAATTTTTTGCCAAATCTTAAAACCAAATCAAGGATAGCATTATGAAAATGATGCTAGCAATATGGTAGTAAAATGAGTTTTTAAAACTTTGGGAAAAAATTAATTAAGGTTGAAAAAGTAATTCTCAATATGAAAATATTACCATGTTGCCGAAATTTTGCGGAGTTATTAATTATAAGTTTAGTTTTTTTAAGCTCTACAACAAAACCAATATTATCATTATGAAAATGTTACTGGCAACATGTTGCCGAAATATTAAGAAATGATTTTTAAAACTTTGCTAAAGTATTTTCAACTCTATAAACAAATCAGGGTTGAACTTTTTTTTTTATAATTTTGGAAATGTTACCGATATATCACGATATGATTTATTAAAACGTTGCAATATGCTGGCAAAGTTTTATTAACGGTTTCATTGATGATAAACGAGTAGTATAGTAATATGTTGTGCATCTTTTATTTAAAATTAAATGACTATGATGAATAAAGAGCTTAAAAATGATGCAAATCATTTAATTAAAAAATATTAAAAATTATTATTATTGACTAGCAACATGTTGCAAAAGTTTAATTGTATATATAAAATATTTTCTAAAAAGATATTTGAAGGAATTATTTTACAATGTTGCTAGCAGCTTGTTGCAAACGTTTAATCGRAAATATTATAAAATAATTGCTTAACAGCAAAGATTTAGGTGATAAGTCATTTCATGAAACTATTTTACAATGTTGCTGGCAACTCATTTAATGYAGTAAAATATGATGACAAAGATTTTTAAATTATTATTTTAYTTTTTTAAAGAAAATTGAGCATAATTCGGACATATGTATTTTTTCATTCGCTTCAGCATAAAATGAGAAAAAATATTAGCAGATGTTGCTGAGTTGCTGCGAATCAGTATATTTCTCCATCTGTTTAAATGATTAGCAGACATGAAGAAAGCAACTGCATTATTCCTCGTAAAATTTGTATAAACCAATAAAAAATTTGCATATCGATTCACTGGAAAATTATACAAATAAATTAGTCCAGTGAATTAAATCAATATCGGAAAAAATGTAGACATAAGTAGTCTGGAGTCCATTTTTTATTGCAGCTAAATTTACTAAACACAATGCAATAAAAGAATTCCACTAATACTTCGAAGTAGCTTTCCATCAGTGGCATTTAAATAGAAATCGAATTTCTGTGTGTATGCTTGCAAAAACTTTGTAGGTATGTCCAGGGCTTTTGGAAATACTTGTTTATATTTAGCTTTATTTACTAAGGAAATTTTTTTCATTCCTAAATTGACGGGCAGCTCAAAATAAACACTATGCTTATGTGATTAAATTTTTCACTTGGAATTCCTTTGAAAAGGAATTTAACGGTACTTAAGTTTGCAAAAAATAAAAATTTAAAATTAGAAAATATCTAAACTTGACTAGCAATTAAAAGCTTAATTTACCGAATATTCTGGGTTGGAAAAAATAAAAATTTGCATTATGTGAATATATGTGTTTGTTTGTATGTATGTTTAGTAGACTTGGGTACAAATACAGAAGTTCAATATTTTTCATACAATTGCGCATATAATTTTATATATGTATACCTACATATTTTCATGCATATATACATATGCTATTTTACGCGCACATTTGCAACGTAATCATAAAATTAAACAAATGAACTGTTAACGATTTTAATGTAAATGAAGTGTGCTTGTAATGGCTTGTGATGGCTTGTGGTGTGGGAGTATGCATATGTGACAACCTAAAAGGCAAAAGGCATTCACACAATAATTCATTTAACACTTGCATTAAGTAATTTTACAGATTCGCTTTGAACATTGTATGTTGCGAATGTGAGTGCGCCCTGTAGGAATTAAAGCATGTGCTGGAAAAGTTTGCGCGAAAAYAATTATTTATTCTTGGAAGAAATAATGGGAATGTACTTAGTAAATCAGGAGGCAGTCAGATTTTAGAAAAAATTCAATTTTTTTGATTTAGATTTTTTTTAATTTTGAAAAACTTTTTTTTTTTGTTTGATCTTGCCATTTTTTGTTTTTACTGAAATTCATTGTACGATGAAAATGGTATATTTTAGTAAGTTTTGTTTAGGTTTCATCAGCAAATCACAGAGCAACATGAAAAATATGCACTTATGCCGGTTACTTGTTCGATTCATCAATCTCCCAGGTTTTGAGGGAAAAGGATGGCAAAACAATTAATAATGTGAAAAATGTAGTAAAAATAAAAATCTACCATTTTACCTCAATTCASCTTAAAAACTTTTCAACTGAATAAATAGTAAGAGACAAAAGTAGAAATAGAAATAAGTGGCTAGACGCGTCTTCTCATAATCTAATCAAATTGAGGAGTTTCTTCATATAAATACTCCGCTGTGACATACATCTGCTCACACGCTTCTGTGTGTATGTTTGTGTATTTATTTAAATAAGAATTTCTCGCGTTAACGGTATTTTCACCCACATCAGAGCCACTAACCATAGTTGGCCCTCAAGCAGTCTGGCCTTGAGCGAGTTGTTAACATCTATTTGAATGTCATATAGCGACCGCCAACTCTAAATGCATACACATTACGCATTTTCGTTATGTACGTGTGTGTGTGTATGTATGTATGCTACACTTGTGACTTAATTGATTTTCGTAATAAATCTTGTAGGTCCATTTTTGCACTTGCAATGGCTTGTGAGCATTTCAGTCAACGCGCTGTTGTAATTCGTAGGGAAGAACGATCCGTATATCGACATATACATACATATATATGAATGTATGTATGTGCGTCTGAATGGAAATACGATCTCWTAATTGTAGCAATTGAGGTGCAAGTCAAAAGTGAAGAAAAATAATCTCGATGCAGCGTATTGTGTCTGTGTGTATTGAATATGATTTTCCACTTTTCATTTATCATTTTAGATTTTCCATACTCATTTCGAGCAATTGCAATCGCACATTTGCATTTGTGGTATTTTCGTTTCTTTTTTTGTCTTTTTGATTTTTGTTTTTGTTTTCATTTCGCTTTGATTTAAATTTATTAATTGTACATTTTCGATTAATTTTCGATTTGTGTTGCATATGCAGCGTTTGTATTTCAATTAACCCCACTTATGCGAGCATCTATATCTATGAACATACATTTATATGTGCATGTCCGTGCTTTTGTATTGTGCAGACTTTGACTTCATTAGCCTCCATCAAACCGGCAAAATGTGCAGCCGGCAGCGGCCAACAAACATCTGTGTGTGCATACTGCGAGCGCGATAACGTGTTGGCAATAAAGCGGCAAAGGTTATTACCCCGTGCCACTTAAGCATGTGGTGTCGGAAGGCAAGTGTTTGATTTACAGAGGCAAACATACAAAAAAAACACAAAAACCGAAACAAAAGCAGAAAAGACAAATAAAACACAATACAAATCGCTTGGCAATTGACGTTGTCTGCCGGCCTCAAAAGGTTGATGTGATTTGTTTGAAAAGAGGTCACCACATTTGGAGATAACTCTGCTAGAAACGCGAAGGAAAGCGTCAAAAAACAATTTTCTTTGGAATGAATATGTGAAAATGCGAGCAATGAAAAAATAAGATAAATATATTTGGCGCATGCAATTGTGAAAGCTTTTGCCGAATTGGCAATGAGCTTTCATTGAAAGCCGGCAATTTGCAGATAAACTATTTTTCATAATTCATTTGTGAAACTACTGATTTTTGATATAACCGAATTCGCACTGAGCTTTCATTGAAAGTTTTCAAATACCAAAGTGTACTTCATTAAATTTTCATTTTTAAATTACTGCGTAAGTTTTGAACTCTAAGCAATTTCGTATTGAGCTAAAAAAAAATATAAATTAAATACAAGGTTTCGTTAAAACTGACAAGATCTTTCATTGGAAACTTTCACTTTGCAAAGAAACTATTTTTCATAAATCAATCGCGAAACTACGCACTGAGCTTTCATTGAAAGGTTTCACCCACCAGCAAAATTATGTTTTTATAACATAATTGTTAAATTACGGAGAGATTTGTGGGATATAACCGAATTCGCACTGAGCTTTCGTTGAATGCTTTCCCGAAAAATATTTCATAACATTTTATTTTGAAATTATTAAGTAAGTTTGGGAATTTAATCGAATTCGCAGTGAGCTTTTATCGAAAACTTTCACTTTGCCAGAAAATAGTTTCTGCAGCTTTACTTTAAAAGCTTTCCCGACTTCATTACCTTTATTTGTTAATATAATCTTTGAAAAGCTTTCGATAAAAATATTTTTATAACTTTTAATTATTTATTTAATAATTATGTGTTACAATTTCGAATTTTCAAAMATTAAATTTTTTTTCTTTTATCTTTAATTAATCCTTGGTGCATTAAGTTTCACAAGACTAAGTTCAATAATATTTGATTCAAGCACTAAAAACTCATTACAATTGCGTCAATGAGCTTTTATCATTTCAACGAAAAAATTTCCACCAATAATCACTGATCGATTAGGCGGTGAAAAGATAAATGCGTGAAATTTAATTAACTCAATGAAAAGAAGCGATTTTTGATACCTAGCATTGATATCTAGTTGGAGTAGTTAATGAATACCACTTGACTTGTGTCTTTTTTCAAATAAAGTAATTTAACGTTTAAGACGAAAATATATCTAGAGGGTGCCTGTGCTAAGAGAGATAAGAAAAATGTATTTTCTAAGCCAACAGTTAAATATCTGCTGAAGAATCTGCACTAACTTCGCATGGAACTAAGACGYAGCACTTCCGAGCAACTACCTATCWTGCACTCTAGTTATCGTAAGGCTTGATTTGAAGTCTGGTATATGCTAAAATGAAATTCAGAAAGTTGATCCATAAATCAACCTACCATTTCTGCTCTGATTTTCATCAAAGCCTGCTTGCTGAAWCCATATCTAACGATTATGAAGTACAACTACCCAAAGGATCACATGCAATGGGCATAAAAATGATAACAAAATAGCAGCTGAATATGAGTAAATTTATGCGGCTTCCGCAATTTGCGGTAGGCGTGTGTGTCGCAAATAAATAAATAAATTACCGCAAMGACGCAATACAGCTATAAATAGTATGGAATTGGTCAAGTCATCACTGGCATTGATTAGATAAATATTTTGCTGTCTCTTTTGATTACAAACAGATATTTTATCATCAATTACCGTTATATAGTATATATGATATAATATGCTTATTTGATAAACTCTTATCATGTGAAAGTGCTTGGAAATTAGCGAAAAGCAAGAGGGTCTGACGTCACTCA
This sequence comes from Bactrocera latifrons, assembly GCF_001853355.1. Taxonomy (NCBI): domain Eukaryota; kingdom Metazoa; phylum Arthropoda; class Insecta; order Diptera; family Tephritidae; genus Bactrocera; species Bactrocera latifrons. The sequence continues at coordinate 1,401,662 of NW_017537001.1, read as the reverse complement.
ACGGCAATGCACTTGAGCTTACCATATGGTGTTGTATTGCTGGGTATTAAGCTTTCATGCGTGAATGTAAAGGGGTGTAGAAGTTGAAACTTTTTTATCTCTCTCTCTTTATTCATTAAAAAGTGAAAAAAATATATAATAATTTTCGCAAAGAAAAAAGTTGTTCACAGAAGGACGGGAATTTTAATTATTCATTTTGTATGCCTATTATATGACATAGTAGTGCAATCTGAATAATATACTCGGATATTGTAGCCTTTCCATGGGCAATAATTTCTGTCAATTTTCGTGAACATATGTATCTGTCAAATAAAAAGTTTTTCCATACAAGCGCTTGATTTCGATCGGTCAATTTCTATGGCAGCTATATAATATAGTGATGCAATCTGAATAATATACTCAGATGCTGTGACTCCACCTAGGACAATAATCGGTGCTGAATTTCGTTAAGATATCTTGTTAAATAGAAAGTTTTCCAATACAAGGAATGTGATTGAATAGTTTGTATAATAGATATACATATGAATGTATGCTATAGCAATCCGTTATCGGTGGTTCCGAGAAATGCGAGAATGGAAAAGAAAGGACATTTGAATCGATATACATATGTATTAACAACTGAGGGACAAGTTCGCGTATTACGGACGGCCTACAACCTGCAGAAGCACTTCAGAGCTCATCAACATATTCACCCACACTCCCGAATTTGCATTTTTCTTAGAAAATATTGTATTTTCGTTTCAAAATATGAAATTTCGGAGTTTTGCTTTAACACACGGTTATCATCGCGACATAAAGAAGCCGCACAAGCTCTATACTAAGGCTATACGCACAGTGGCTCCCAAATTCCATTCTTCGCTTTCACCGCCACCCATTTTTTTCGGCGCTCAATTGGCGTAGACACAGTCGTAATTCACAAACAACAACAATAAATTCGCTGCTAAAATAGTTAAATATACGTCAATTTTATTTRTGCTTATTTTTCTGCGCTATAAATATAAAAAGCTTGTGCACGAAATTACGCTGAACTATAAATCAAAAAAGCCAGTTTGATTGYCCATATATAATCATATATACATATCTATACACATTCATATATATTTGCACTTTCCAACCCCAAATGGGGCATTTAAAAATAAGTATGCCATAAGTAAAACTGAACCAATTAAGTTTAGACCATTTTTGGCAAACAAGCTCCGCTAACGGCCGACATGATTCAATATTTATAGTTATGTATTATTTAATATGTGCCATTATTATTGCACGCGGCTGCTATTGCGAAATTTTATTGTAACTTTTCTTAAGTGCAATTGTGCCCACTTTGCTACTACAAAAGCAATGCAATAAATGCCGCAAACCTGTTTACACTAGTTTTTCTCTTAAACCTATTTAAGCAAAATTTCGCACATTTGTCGCCAAATCAATTCATTTTTATTATCTATCAATAAATAATTTTTGTGTTCGGAGAAATTTATGTTGCGCTTACAGTGATTRCGTATAGTAATCGTACCTGTGGCAATTTATGCTAATGCCTAAAGCCATTTGTTATTCTTAAAACCACGTTTCATCACTATACATAGTCAAAAAAGTCCAGAATCTATTTTGCAATCCTTACTGGACTAACGTTGTTTTTGAACAGTATTCAGGTTCATGTTGGTATAAGTCTAACATTGTTATGCTTCATACCCAAAACTTTAACCAAAATGTGTTGAGTCGATCCCTAATAGTTTTTTATATCCTCTGCTATCTTTTTGATGTCAACATGACAACCTTTTCGATGTTATCGTTATTAACAGAGATAGAGGGTGAACGACTCGTTTGAGGCAAGTTTTCGGTGAACTCATGAACACTCTGATACTTAAGTTCGTGTTAATGTAGACTTCCCAAAAAAGTGCTGAAACATTCTCAATGATTTTATATGTAGCCTTGAGTACATGAAAACGCAAAATTTCATGCAAATTTCTTGTTGACTTTTTTCCATTGAAATAATTCCCATTTACATAAGTAAAATTCCTATRTCCTATGTTAAAGTTCAATTACGAATTATGTGACCTATGATCCACTCTAGCTTTCATCTAACAGTATCACGAGTGATGTGTAATCATGGTTTTGTTGTAATTATAGCGGCATAAAACATTCSTGAGGTAATTTCCAGGAATGRTACCGAGTTGTCAGYCGTTGACCGGTTAAAAATYCGAGCCCCTTCCGGTTACTTCGGTTACTAACACCCAAATGTCATTCGAACGGCTGCGTAATCATGTGTTTGACGTCGGTTATCTTAAACTCATATATTTATAAACTAAAATAGCTTTTGTAATTTAAATCAAACAATACGATGACTGTTTGTAAAGTCAACCATTTACAAGAAATATACTTTAAAATCGCTRAAAATAATTCGATCAATTCAAATGACTAATAAAATTTCTATGAAAGTGCTTTCAATTTTATCAACAGACAGCAAAACGCAGATAAAAAGAAAAGGTAAATGAAACCAAAGCAGCAGTGGTGATTCCTCACGTACACAAGGCGACAAACACAAACACGGACGCATATACGCATACACATATAAGCCCTGCAGTGTAATGGTAATGATAAGTCAGCAAGAACTTTAGATATGACGTCACAAGCTTGGAATGCACCACAATAAGAGATCATTTTTGTACAAACAGCATTACACATACGCTATATATACTATATGTACATATATACATAAGTACGTATGTGCTGCGCAATATCACTGMAACATCAGCTGATCTTTTAAGTGCTTAAGCGTCGTTTTCTTCATATTTGACCTACAGATACATTTACCTGCGTGAATTTATAAAGTTCAAAACTTGTTTCATAAAYACATATGTACATATGTATGCAGCTTCGTACTTTATTCAACTCATTTTCATTGTGGTTTACATGGGGTAAACCCAAATTAAGAATATCATTTGCTTTTAACAGTCTTTTGCTGCCTAAATCGGTTGCATACTATATATTGTATTTATGGTTTTATTTTGTGTTGCTCGAATTTTACGCATTCAGCTGATGTCGTGTGCAGCTTAATTGGCTGAGCGTCATTAATATTGATTTAAGTGTTCAAAGAAATAAATGCTAAATGCTGACTTAATTAATTTCGCAYGAAAAACTTAATTAGCATAAGTGCTGAATTTGGTGATTGGAGTGTGATTTTTTGGTMCTGACAGTTGTCATCTGGTCTCAGCTCCGGCTGCGTGCACAGTGAAGCGAGCTTTACAGCGGAGTTGGTGGCAGATTTTAAGAATTGTATAAAAGCTTTGCTGCTCTTCGCAAAAGTTATTGTTTTARCAAATAATTTTGCAACAAAATATTTATTGTCTACTTTTCTTCCYACTGTCATTCTATACTGTTTCTTATCTGTTATAAGTTATTAATTTGTTCTTAACACTACCTCATAGAATTTTCGAGTTTCAAAAAACTATTCAATCTTTGATGTTTGTGATTTTCTAGAGTATCTATTTCTTATACAAGAAGGAAATATAACCACAGACGTAATCAATGCAATGCAATACAGTTTGCTTAACTTTGATAGCGTCAATTTTGAAACGAAAGCTTAAAAGCTCGTTAACGGTATAAGGAAATGGTTGTAAAACACAAATTTCAGTTATATACACATTGAAAGAGCTGCCACACTTTCACATATTATACATTG
>NW_017537001.1:1381478-1396876 GCF_001853355.1 Bactrocera latifrons | reverse complement strand
GTCGATATATATATGCCCAAACGAGTCGTTCAATTCCTTTCTCCAGAAGAAGTTGTTTATTTATCGGAACCACTATAGCATATAGCTGACATACAGAGAAAATTTTTTATTTGGAAAGATATTTTCACTAAATTTGGCATGAATTATTGTTTAAGAAAACGCCACAATCTGCGAAAATATTGTTTAGATCGGACCAAATCTTGACCCAAATCGAAATAAAGACATTTTTATACCAAGCGGTGTCTACGCTAATAAAAAAGAAATTCTGCCATTGCCCTGACTATGCCTCATAGATCGCGTTGTTGAACTTTTTTTGTTATGGCTGCCAACTATGATTATTATGACTTTATCCACATAATGTTTACATAAAATTGTACACAGATGATATGCGTGTTTGTACATATTTATGTGGTAAGTGGTATGTACACAGTTGGCAATGGCAGCCACCTCAGCGATGCATCACCATTTCCAGCAAAAAKTATTTGCTATTTTCAGCGGAACTAAATATAAATATGTGCGTAAATAGAAATATGCCGCAAACATACATATACGTATGTATATTATTTATATTCACCGGTGAGATGGGATGGGATGGATTTTTTTTAACTAAATGGAATTCATTGAAAATTCCAAATATAAAATAGTTACGTATTGAGTTGGCTTTAACATACTTGAAGYAATGGCATTGCTAATAATTGAAGAAAATACAAATATAAACAAACAAACTCATAATATAAATAGCACAAATATGCCCGACTGCACTTACTCTATTTTTTTTTTTTTTTCATTTTAATGCTTTTCTCTGCAAAATATTTCTCAGGCTGCGCATAMTTCGCGGAATCGCGTGAGTCACTTCCGTTTTCCTGCGTATATGTACGTAGCCATACCAATGCATATAACTGCGTTGCGAGTTCCAAAATTAMAAACCGCTGATTGAGGTGTTTATAAAACAAATTTTAATGAATTTCGTCTTGCAAGTTGAAATAAAATTCCAAATAACTTAGTTTTACACATTTTCTTTATATGTGCGTGTACTAAATGTACATAGTGGTGTATGTGTGTGCTTGAATGTAATGAAATTGAATATTCGCGCAGAATTGCTGATGAAATATTTGGCGCAAAACTATAAGAAAAGTGGGCGTGTTGCTGAGGTTGGGCTTTATTAAGTACTTACACACACATATATAYGTATATACACACATATACTTGCATGTATGTATATTATACCTGCACTTTTATATGTAATATATGCATATGCTTTAGGTTCGCTTCGATTTTATTTTTGTGGCGATCTTTAATGAAATTTAACTTTCATTCCGTCTGTTTTCTAACTATCGTGGAGTGACTACATAATTATGTTAAGATATAAGTAAATGCCATGCGTAAACGTTTTGTATATATATGAATTTTTTATACATATCTACAATACATATGTATGTGCAGACAAGTATACATAAATTTGTAGTTGCGTTGGATTCAAGCGCAGTTATGAATTGTTTAGGAGAAAGTCTTTTTGGCTCGCCAAGCAGAAGTAAATGGGCACTGTGGGTGCTACTAGAGCGCAAATGCAGCAAAGTCGTAAAAATTTGAAGTTATTTTTTGTATATGATATAATTTTTTATACTTTTTCATGAAAGTTTTGCAAAACGTCAAATGTCAATATTAATCATTTTGTAAGAGTTTCGTCCACTATATAATTTAGCTATATCTTCTTATATATGTAATTTACTTCTCCCAAAACACCAAATGGTATCATCGAGAGGACGAATTCAAGTATATTCACAATTTTGAGAATTTATTCGTTAATTTAATTGTATACCAGTGATTTATTATATTATTAAATACACACAAGGTTAGTTTTAATTAATTAAAATTATTAATCTAAATTTTCGCAGTTTTTCGAGATTTCTATATTAAATGCTTAAATCCGGAAGTTAACACTAAAAAAATTATTTAATATCATATTCCCATCTTTAAATACCAAAGTTAACACTAAAAAAAAGAATTTGAATAGTTGGGATATGAATATTTTCGAGGTCCCGATATTAAATCCTGAAATCCCGATGTTTATACAAAAAAAACAAAAAATAATTTAAATTTTCGGAATGTTCTCAAGATCTTTAAATTCCGATGTTAATACTAAAAAAATAATTTGAATTCATAGTCCCTACCATGAAGTTATTAACMAAAAATAATTGGAATATTTTCTAAATCCCGATATTAAATCCTGAAATCCCGGAGTTTATATCAATAAAGCTAAAAATAATTTACATTTTTGGGATATTTTCAAGATCCCGTCTTCAAATCCGGGAATCCCGTAATCCCCGAAGTTAATAAAAAGTAAAATTTAAATAATTTAATTTTTTTTTACATTGAGGATTTAAAAAAATTTTCAATAAAAATTTGTACATAGCATATATTGTACATGCAGTCTTATAAATGCATCTTATATAATATAATACATACATATGTATGTATAATACTTATGTTCGTAATATATTACAGTACAGCATATGCTGGAACATTAAATATTTATTTAGCAGGTGTTTCGAGGTATTGGCTTAATAGGAACACGCTTAAAAAATAATTATTTAAATTTTCGTTATCCCGATTTTAAATCTTGAAATCCCGAAGTTAATATAAAAATAAAAAAAGTAATTTTAATTCTTCTGAATATATAAAAATATTAATTTAAATTTTCGGGATCCCGACTTTGTATCTCGAAGTTAATATAGAAATAAAAAAGGAAGTAACTTAAAGTTTTCTGAATATATGTATGTATGTATCTATACTTAGGTCGCAAAAGGCTTTTTCTTCTAGTATAATAAACAAAAACTAACTGAGCTTACTAACATCTCAATCGAGCTGMACTTTAAACATAAATATGTATATACATACATATATGCATGTATATATAGAACATGCAATTATTTATAAGCTTGTAAATGCTTGCTTAGCACTCACATAGTTAGTACCAGTGCATATCTGTATGTAAGCATGCATGTAACATTCATATTTACAGTGTTTGCCATGATGGAGCTCTCATTCTTGGCATTCACATTTGTTGCGATGTATCGAGTTCATGGTCAGGCAGTGAACGTTTGCAAGTCATTTTTGCGGGTGTGTCACAGTATAAGCACAGCAACACACATGCATACACATTAATTTTATCGGGCATAGTGCTATGTATAAATAATGCCACTTACAGCTATTTATGTATGCTTGTATGTATGTGTGTATAGCTGTGCTATGTGCAAATTTACAATTGCAATCTTTCATCACTTTCAAGCGACGACATTCAACAGTTAACATGAAACCAAAAACAACAACAAAAAGTGCAGAATTGATTGCAAAAGCAGTTTGTAAAGTTGAAAAATGCGTACAGTTGAAGAAAAATGCGCGCAACTAAAAGCGACTTTTGAGCGGTGGCTTCGCAAGCTAGCGCACTCATTCCCCATAATTGAGTGTGTGTGTATGTGTGATTGCGCTTAAATATGTATATGTATATGCATGAGCGCATAACTCAACAAAAATGCCGCTTTGCCGAAAAACATATTCGGGTTTTTGTATTGGCACAGACGTTCACTCACACACACACACAAACACTTGCACATCRAAACTGCTTGAAAGCCCATTGCGCCGGCGCGCTTCGATCGGCCGAAATTCGTACGCATATATAAAAATTTAGATCTTTCGGTATTTGTATTTTRGGGTTATTCATGCCAGCCGACACACGTATCACACATAAAAACTTGYSTGTATGTGTTCGCTCGTCGCCCCATTCGGCCGTTGAGGCAACAGGTAGTCGCCGGCGTATTGCAACTATTCATACAACACACATTCGTTGCAGTAGCAACAACGGCAACCGTATAGCARCCACATACAARCATATGTGCATAGCTATTGGCCGAGATATGACGCGCCTGCGCAAAAGACTTACACTCGTCTCTTTGCCGTTTTGTTGCTATGCTGTGCGTTGCTGTTAACCGAAATGAAAAATGAGCTGAAAAAAATCATAATGCCTGCGGCACCACACCTTTTTTCGGCAACACCACAGCACAATGCGTGCGTGTGTGGTACGTGCCCCCAAACTAATGCTTTGGTCTTTGCTCGTTTGCGCTTAATTTACAACTGGTCAAGTAGCCACATGCCGTTGCTTTTGCTTTTGCGACTGTTGCTATGCTGATGCAATGCTCCGCAATGTTGTATGCAACATAAAGTATTGAGAATGAAGAAATTCCACATGCCACATTCATTCAGCGTCATAGTCACCACATGCATGTGCATGTGTATGTATGTATATTTGTATATATGTTTGTATGGGTATTTACTGCCGCCATTTGGTGTTGTTGCTGTTTCGTGTGGCGTCTGTCTTGTCGATCACCGTGGACATGGTTTCATTGGCCGCAACATGCTTGTCTGTTGGTGGTGTCATATATGTATACACAAGCCTGTGCCATGATGTAGTTAAGTGTCATATTGTGGAGTACGGTTTACTGTTCCCTTTCGCTGGTGACTTACTGCCTGCTGTCTGCAATTTGTATTTGGTTTTTCGTTTGATCTCCACTTGCTGTTGACAGAGAACGTTCCAGTTAGGCAGTAGCGCTGACAGTTGTGTTGTTTTTTGCTGCTCTAGTTAAGATTTTTAGAWTTTTCCGTCCCTTCTCCGTATTAGTCATACTTTGTAAAATACACAAATTGAGCGTAGTATGTATTGTTGCATAACTTCCAATTAAGGCAGAATATCAAAATTTTGGTATTCTTTACTTAGGTTATATCTTTAACATTAATAGGCTGCGGTTCTGCTCAAAACCAAATTYCTACAGACCAAACACAATAAAATCCACGCATATTGAACCAAAATTTGAGTTTTGGTTACAAAGTGGTTATGTATTGTTTACATAATATATAGGTTATATTTGACAGCGGCAGCTGAAAATTTTATGCTACATGATGTAATAAACTATAGGCTCAATTTAATTTTTTGATGATATGTTGTTTTGTATTTTAAGTGCCGATATGTAATTATGTATCGTTATGACTATTACTTTATGACCTCTTCTTATTCATTCAACTTTCTTTCGTATGCAGATGGTCTCTTAGCAATGCTGATCACTTAATGAGCATGGCAGACAAAAATTTTCATTTTAAAAACATATTACTAGCACTAAAACTTTACGATACTCGGCTGGGTWTTGGATCAAATCAACTTTTTTGAAGAGATTGAGTCATAAGTGCAAAAAATAATAATTTCTGATATTGTTGAAGTTGAAGAAAATTTACCGTCGAGTTGCGAAAATGAGCATTAATATATACAAAGAGTCTATAAAATTTTGCGATGAAGCTTACACACATATATTTAAGACAAATTCTTACACAAGTCATGAATCAGTGTCTCGGACAAATTGGGTAGTTTAATACCAATAAATACCATTGAAAAAGCAATATCTCAACCTATCAATTTCTACTAATTTAAATATGTTAAAATTCATATGATCCTGCGACTCTGATATTACACTTAATTTCTGGTATAATCTATAACTGACAGTATTGGCACTTTGACAGATCGTCGATTTGAGTTTCGTGCAGTGGTTGCTAGTGTGACCAGCCAGCAATTTGTCAAACATCAATCAGTACAAACATTTGCAAACACATATGTTCGAACGTTTGTATGTTTTGTAATGAGAACAACAACTTATTTGTAACATGTAACCAGGTGGCCAGGCGAACAGCAGGCGCGCAAGCCAACCTACAACCGCAACGAACCACCACCCAGTTAGCCAAGTTMATGMAAAACTCTAGCTGTCKCTTCAGCAGCTATTGCGCTAGCTACAAGCAACAGCACAAGTACATAAATAATACATATGTATGTGTATATACTATATGCATGTATTTACCCGCCTTACACAGCATGCCCGCAATCGCGTCAGCGTTCATGGCAGACTRGGTGTCGTCGTTGGCTTCATTGTTTTTTTTCTTTCGAACACAAACACATACATGTACACTTATTTGTGTCAGCGTGTGTGTGTTTGTGATAGTTGAATATATTAAACTCGTCCGTTGACGTGTTTTCTTTGCATATATGTGTTTGTTTGTAGGTAGGTGTATTTTAATTGAAGTTTTGTTTTTAATTTTACATGCATAAATCTGAACGCCTTATCTTAAGGATTTATTTTAATACTTAATTTTTATTGCATACTCAAAGTACCTGATAGGCAAGCGTATATTTCTATTTATGTATGTGAATTGCTTTCCATATGTSTGTGTATGTTTCACACATACTTGATTCACTTAAATAATTACCTACAATTATAGTTTATATTTATAATATTTGCGTGTAAACAAGTTGTTGTTGCTTTAATTCGCARTAAAGGCTGCAAAACTATGCAGATGGTAAACAAAAAGTGCTGATAAGTTAGGCAAATATACTTATAATTTTGTACGTAATTACATATATACACACTTTTGCATATATTCATATGTATGTATATATGTATGTGCGTTCTTAAAACGTACGTAAATCTGCATTGCAAAGCGAAACGTTTCAGTTAAGAAAACACAGACAGTCTGACGCTGTACAAGCATTTACACAATCATCAGATAATGTAATATAAGACAATTTGTAGTTATAAATATTAACTTAAAGGTATACAAGCTTTTGCTGAAAAGTGTTGAGACTTTTGTTTCATAAGTTTTAAGGAAATGAGTTGATAMAATTTAAATATTACGTGTGTCCGAAAATATATATTATGTATATAAATATTTACATATATACATATGTATGTAGCTGCCGAAAAAGTACTTTCGTATTTCTAAATATGTAAAATTTTGTCGAACACTTTTTGCCATTCTTCCGCTAGAGACATTATTTCATCAACGAAAARCTTTTATCAGTGTAAATCGAAATTTCGAAATTTCCAGAACGGAAGCGAGTGAGCCATTGTGTGCTACACGAACTGATACAGCACCAACTCTGTAAACTTCAGCGTGGGATTCTTCCCTTTTTTACACAAACATTTCAAACTGTAACTTTTTCAACTTTAATGTTTTTTTTTGATTAAATAAAGCTTAAAATCTCACCTTTCCAACACTACGGTATTACACCAAAATTAAACAAAACTAAATTTTTTTCATATACATATCTATAGATTACACCTTTAAAAATAACATATCAAATCTTAAAATCGTTATGTCCAAGACTTTATATGTTACAGTCCTCCGCTTAGTTCAATAAACATTCTTACTTAAATTTGAAGTATCTGTGTTTTTTTCGTTAAAAAAGTATAGAACTTCAAAATGGTTCACCAGTTCAACCAATTCCCTAATTTGCCTTTAAAAGAATTTTGATCAAAACTAAATTTTTTACATTCCCTTGAAAGATATGACTGATGGGAGACAAATGAACCCATCACAATCAATTTCTTTTGTTTCTGCTGTATGAAGTTCTCCACACAATGAACTACTAATTTTTTGAACTGATCAAAAAACAAATTTTATTAGCCAAAAAACAACAAAAATTTTGGTTAATATTCAGCTTTTTTTAAAACGCACCCATTTTTCCAATTTTTATTTTACACAAAAATTTTATTGTACGCAAAAATTTTCCAGAATTTTATACATGCATTTTGCTTTTGTCAATTAGTATCATATGCTACTTTCACCCTTCAAATCACTAATGAAAAGTARCTGAGTTCTACCTAGAAGCCGGCTTTTAAGATCGTGTCGTGATTCAAGCCTCTGGTATTGCGCTAAGATTTTGCAGATGTAATCATATTGCAACAATTATTCTCTAATAATTTCTCCTTTGAGCAAACAAAAATAATCATAAATCACTTTCAATCGCTCCCGAGTTAATCACTCAATACTCTTACTATTTTTTTTATTATATTTTTTCAATATTTTCTCCTCTAACAAGTTTCATTATGATAAATATATGTATCTAACAAAGCCACTTTGTTTTAAATTTTTCGCATATCTATATATTGTATATTAAGAATATCAATATTCAATATCAACTAACGTTAGGTGAGGTAAAACGCCAAAACACCAAACATCYCGTACAAAACATAAAGATTCTCCTCCACACTGAATTTCGAACCGCTAATATAAAAGTCGCAGATAACCGCCATTGCCATAAGAATAGTATTCATATTTTCAGAACTAAATGAATTTCACTACATGTATATGGTTCCTAAGTAAAATTTAAATACCCTTTAATYGTGCAAGTCTTAACTAGTGGGTTTAAGAAAGACTCATACACTTACTTTGAGTTGGCTGGTATCGGGAATAAATTGGTGAATATCGTTGYAATGTTTCTGGAAGGTTAGTTTACAGAAAAATCACTGTAAGATTACATATTATTAGAGTAGAGACGATATTCCTTTGTTTACATACAATATACATGTATGTTATTTGGTGTGGTACAWCATGGCGGATACGTATTTTTTCAAAGGTAATTTTGAAGAAAATAATTCAAATTAATATCCATAAAAGTTGGAAAATTAATAATTAAAATAATGACTTCAAAATTAGAAATGTATATATTATATAATATTTATATATGTAAAGACACAAAAATTAAATTTGTCGTGAAAAAATACGCAGCGCCAACTCTTCTTAACAAATATGCGCTTTTACGGACACAAGTTTTGAATGAACAAGTAAGGAAGAGATAAGTTCGTGTGTAATCGAACATTTTATAAGCTTACAACTTTCAATAATCAAAGCCAGGGAAATGCTTTATGACACAAAACGTTAATTTTAGAAGAATATTATGTACGSAATTTGGTTGAAATACGTTGAGTAAGGCGCGAGATATGTGAATTTACCTAAAAGTGGGCGTTGCCACGGCCATCGACCTATTTTTACACCTGTACATTGAAACACTCACATACCACCTCGGGTGTCAAACTTAATGTCTCTGGTCTTTTTATTATTGATTTATCGCACGTAGTTACTTACAGTACCGTTATATGGGAAAGGGRCGGATTTATCATCCGATTTCATCCATTTTCACACTGTTGGTAATAATGTGGTATCCTTTAGTGTTCTAGGAGATATGTACAWTAAACTTATTAAAGGGCGGCACCACACCTTCTYTTTCAAAACTTCTAGCCTATAGGTGCCSCTTGCTATTGCGATAATCYGTACCAAACTACAGCTCTATATCYTATTTAGTGCTTATGGCACTTTATGATTTTTTGTGGGCAWGGTAGTGGTCCGATTACGCCCATCTACGAACTTGAATTTTTTTGTACYAAGGAACCTGCATACCAAGTTTCATCAAGATATTTCAATTTTTGCTCAAGTTACAGCTTGGACGGACAGGCAGACAGTTACCCGGATTTCAACTTTTCTCACCATCCTGATTATTTATATGTTATATATACATTTATATATACATAACCCCTCATCTTTATCACTTAGGTTTAGATGATACGTATAACCGTTAGGTGAACAACTTATAGTGTATGTATAAAAATGATATCGTTTGATCATGTTGCCGCAACAAATATATACATTTATATATGTGTGTATGTGCCTGTGTATATGTATAGCATGTACACACAACTTGAACTGAATTGCAAGCGGCAATTTTTGTAGTTTTATATTTTGTTGTTGTTTTTTTTTCTGTTATTTTTTTATCTCCTACAATTTTTTGCGCATGTGGGGCTTGGCCAYCCGCTCGCGGCAAACCACACAAGTTGCGCTTTTTAATTTGCTTGCCAGCGACCGCTTACCTATGCACAACTTGAAGTGAGCGGCTTGGCTTTTTTTGCAGCTGCCGCAAAAACAGCAACAACAAAACAAACAATAACACGGCACGCCCGGTCACGCCACGATACCACCAACGAGCCAGCACAACAACAACAGCGCTGTATGCCACTCCGAGCTGCAACGGAGCTCAAACACACATACATACATACATGCGCGCTTACACAACAACAACAATAACAAGTCAATTGCAATTCACCGTACGCTCGCAGCAAAAATAAGAAACAAGGTGAGCCGAAACAAGCTGCCGCCGCAACCGACAACAACTTGCAATGCAAATATAAACCACATTTGTGTGTGTGTGTGTGTTTTGTCATTTTTTTCCTATTGTTGTGGCTTGCGCTTGCATTTTGTCTAATTTTAGCTTGCTGTGATTTAGTGCACGGCACAAACTATTCAATGTTGTGAATGGCGCGACTGGCGGGCCAAGTCGCTTGGTTGCCGCTGCTGTTGCCGTTGCCGCGCATGGCTGCGCTTGTTGCTCGCCTCGCTCGTGTGGGTCTGCTAGCCATTTGGGCGACTATCTTTTGCAGAGTCTTAGCTTGCGCTTAGCCGGTTGGGTGCTTGGGAGTAGTGGCGCGTAGAGCGCATGCGCGGCAAACCTTTGGCCATATCATTTGCCTCTACATTCATGCATATTCTATTGCAGGCAATTCGCCACACACACAGAAGAGCACGCACATACACATAAAGCMATGTGGGCTTGTGTGCTTGCCAGCTTCGTGTGCAATTGGAATTTTATTACTTTAATTGAAAGCAAAATAAAGTGTAACGAAAACCAGTTGCAACCGGTTGTATTAAAATTTGCTAAATTTAGACACAAGCTCTGGAGCACAACAACAACAACATGCCGCTTACATGTCAGCGCATGCATTGTTGTCAGYATAACAAGCGACCACCAAGTTGACGTTGATGCGTACTTTTAGTTATATAAGTATGTATGTATATATTTTGGCGTGTTCACTTGTATATATTTTTAACTTTATGTAGGCGACTATTTATCGTTTGTTAAGTAGTTTTGATTCATTTTTGAACTGGTTACAAAGTAGTTGTTTATTGSTTTATATTAACTAGTTGTTCCACTAGTGATTAATTTACTTAATAATGGTTAAAAGTGTGAACTGGTTATGAATTAGTGTAATTTTCTTTTGATTTCACCTTTTCCGTATGTTTGTATCTCCGTCTGTACACACGCTTAGTAGAGATATCGATCTGAAATTTTGCGTATGTCTTTTTCTTGCTAAGAAGCTACTCATTTGTCAGAATCATAGATATCGGAACACTATTAGACATAGCTGTCATGTAAACTGAAGGATCAAAATTAAGTTCTGGTATGGAAAACTGTTTTATTTGGCAAGATATCTTAGCCAAATTTGGAATGAACTATTTTCTAATATTGCATAATAATCTTAGAATATATTTTTAAAATCGGCCTCACACACTGATCGATCTAAATTAAGATAAAAGCCTTTTTATCCCTTTTGTCATAAGAAATGTAATTGTGAAGTGCATTATAGCTTTTGTGCAGTTGTAGTTAGGATTTCTTGTATTTTTTTGTATATTTTTTTTTATAAAAATTATTATTTATATAATAGAGTGAACCGTAACGTTATGGCTATCATAAATTAATCTTTACTTCGCTTTACTTTGAAAATAATTTTAAGAAATAAAATTTTGTTAGAATTACTAAAAAAGTTTAACACTTGTGTCTTTGTAGAAATATCACACAGTTCAATCGAGCACAGAGCATTTATATATTTTCGACATTTGTAATTTTTGTCTCATCCTTAATGTGCATTTCACAAACATTTCTTTTAAAGAACCATGAAAATAAAATATTAAAAAAAATAACATTTTATATTTTTCGATAATTTGTAATTTTTTTGCTCATCCTTAATATGCATTTCGCAACCATAATGAACAATAAAATAAATTAAAAAATTCATTTTTATATATTTTTGAAATTGTTATTTTAAGCATATAGTACTATTAAAAAAAGTATATGCTTAAAATAACAATTTATTTTAAGCGTATAGTACTATTAAAAAAAGTTCAACATTTTTGAAAAGTAAAAATGTGACAGTGCAGTCGCGCACAGAGCATTGAAAGAGAATGTCACTCATACGCACTGACATACCCCGCACTGCAACTACTTTACATATATGATATGCTTGGCAAAAATGCAGTGAAATCTAAATCATTTATGAATTCTTTGCACATAATTAATCGCAAATAATTGATGTTCCTTGATTTAGTGAAAATAATATTAATTTTGCCATGCATAATTGTTGACAACACTGCCGGTGTCATTTGGCAACGTGAAGTGATGACACGTGGCACTTTGTCAAGCAAAGCAAATCGCATAAATTAACTTCTCAACGGCATGGCAAATGCTTTGACTTGAGAAAAAGTTTCAGGCCGCTTTTCACTTGCACTAACACACACACACAAACGTGCTTTATAAGCGAACTCACGTCAATTGCATATTAAATGAATTAAATGTGACAGGCGACGCAAATTATACAGATGTAAATGTTAACATTTTCATTAACTAGTTGGTATAACAGTTCGGAAGATTACAGAATTAATTAATCAACTGATTAGCATTGAGCAAATGAATATGTTTGCGCAATTACAAAACAATTTCAGACAAGTACCCAAMAAGCCTACTTACATATACTACATCTACACCGTACATAATATGTAACTAATTAAATGCGTAATTGAATACTTGCGGAAACTTCAAGTACACATTGTTTTGAGAAGTTCGATAGCCGTTTGATAGCGTACGTTTGGCTGGCGTGTGTGGCACTTGTCGAGTAGACTGTGAGCGCTCAATTCATATGTACACATTGGCGACCTAAAAGCAACCAAAAGGCATAAAATCAATGTTCGCTTAGCTTTTATGCTTTTTTGTTTTATTTTCTGATGTGTATGTGCATATGTGTATGATAGTTTATAACTTTATCTTTGTTGTTATCGCTCATGCTCGTCGTATGTATGTTTACGTACCTGGCGCGTCACATTGTCTCGAACGTTCACTCTAATTAGCATAATCGTAACCATCTTTGCTGTTCTGTACGCCAAGCACGCTATCTATAGTACACACATACTTCTAAACGCGGTGGTACATATAAGTAAGCTTGGCAGGGTTGCCAACTTTATGAAATTACATTTCGGTCGGTCATTTTTGCAATGCACCAAGTTTATTAGASAGAAAGCTACGAATTGTTTTCTTAAATCTATTAAAAAATAATAATTAATAATAAGCTGAGCTTCCTAAAATTGTAAATATAGTTGCCAACTACTTTTATTAAGCAAACAAGAAAGCACGTCAACTTTGACTGCACCGAAGTAGCCTTCACAAGTGCATTTCTTTTAGCATAACAGTTATTAAAAAAATGTTAACTCGAATTTGATCAGTCAGTTTGTATGTCAGCTATATGCTATAGTAGTTTGATCCGCAAAATTTGTTCAGAAATTTTTCCTCCTTGCTTTGCACATAAATTCCAATTAAATTTCATGAAGCTAACTTGTCAAATAAATTTGGTCACGAAGTTTGTATGGTAGATATACCCAATAGAGCACCGATATCGGTTGTTCCTACAATTGACTAGCTTTTTGGGGAGTAAAAGACGTATGCAAAGCTTCACGTCGTTATCTGCGGACTAGTTCGCGTACATAGAGACCGACCGGCTGAGGGAAACGTATAAAATATGTGAGTTCCAGTGCGTAAGTAAGCTTTCAAGGTCTTTTTATTAAAATTAAATTGTCGGTGCTATTTATATTTTTAGGCAATCTATAATATCTTCCTCTACCTTGAGATCCTCACTACTTAGAAAGTTTTGAACTCTTACGCCGAAATGAACATTACTATAAGCAACATTTTCAAGTAATATATCGTACAATCAGAATTTTCATGAAGTTGACAACACTAAGGCAACACGCAAACGCTCAAAGAGGCAACATTGAAGCGKCAATTAATTTTAGACTAGTATCACAACACAAGTCTGCTACAAGCATGCTCTAGTGCTCAATTATTGCCACTCCAACTCGCKCACACTCTCCCCACTTTACTGTGCCATCAACACCATCCAGCGCAGACAGATGTTCCACGAATCGCTGCAAAATGCTTATAAACAAACAACATGATGGTCAACGACATGATTATTATTAAAGTGAGCCATAATAACCATAATGGCCACAAGGCTATAARCATGCTGTTGCTGGTTTTTGTTGTAATGGTGTTCCCTTCGCAAACCTGTTACTGTGCTGTGCTCTGGATTGAACCACAACTTGTTGTGTTTCCCATTTGCTGACCGCCGGTGTAGTTAATTCAATTAAATTTCCACTTTTATTTTATAAAATTATTCTATGGAAAATTCTATGAAACAAAAKAATATTGCATATGTGTAGTTTACTCGCTGTGCGGCATTAAATTGTTGCCAACGAGATCATTGCAAGTCAACATGTTGCAAGCTGCTGTGGCAAGCGAGCCAACAGGTGTCTGTCATAACTATACATATATACATATGTATTGTATATACTAATAACCGTACGAWGTTTATAGCACATTGTTGTATGCATGCATGTTGGTATATACTTTTATGCTGTCGTTATTGTAATTGTTTTTATGTTGCTATCGAGAGTGCTATTAATGACGCTGTGGCAGATGTGCTGCGCCGTAAAATTGTTGACGCTTTCCTGGTTGCGATTTTATATGCTGCCGTTGTTATTCTTGTTTTTGTTATATATTTTGTTTTKGTAAAACCAGTTGCATTTCCTTCCCTTAGGCATGTGTGAGTTTTTTACTCTCATATATTTGTGATATTTGTGTATATTTTTGTACTGCCTTATGTTGCTCTGTGTTTGTTGTGCGCGTTGTACATGTTGGTACCACGCAGTCTCGAATTTTCCATTTACTGCGTGAAGTTGCACGTACGCGAAGACGAAAAATTAGAATTACCAAATATGAGCGTATTGTAGTTGTTTTGGAAATGCCAAAATATATTTTTACGTAAAGCAAAAAAAAAAAATTAAATACATTTTTTTAGAAACAAAACAATAAATTAAACGAAAAGTGGTAGGAATCATTTGAAGAAATGAAGAAAATATATTTCTTGACTCCATTAAACCAACGTCTGTGTCAGAGTGAGAGTTAGAGAAAGGGAAAGAGAGTAATCAACATTCGTCCATTATTGTCGAGTTAAGTTTGACTTTCTGGAAAAATTGGAGCAAAGTCAGGCCAACAGTATATTCTTAACTGCAGATGGAATGGGTATATACTCGAAGTTATGTTCAAATACTAAATGCCAAATAGTTTTCAATTTAATAAGGTCAGAGTATCAGCAATTTCATACATAATTCTTAGCTTCAATTGAAATACAAGTTCTAAACGTTTAAAAATACACCCTTATAGCCTAAGTACCAATCTCGCCTTAAATACCTTTTATTATTCCCATTACCTACACAGCATGCACAACAAAGCATGAAACGTATTCARAAAAGCGACTCAACGCTGTTTGGAAGGTATGGAAAATTTTGCTAAAAAAATATTTTTAAAAGYTGAAATAAATATGCATAAATAATTAGACAATAAAAGATTTAGTGCAAGTCGCAAAGGT
>NW_017537001.1:1374237-1381105 GCF_001853355.1 Bactrocera latifrons | reverse complement strand
ATTTTTAGAAAATTATTATTCGCAATTTTGTTTATGTACAGAGGATTTCAGCCACTAAAGGAACTTATTCGCCATATGAAACATCTGGTCAAATTTGACCCGGACTGAGCCATATAAACTGTTCGCGCAAATCGGTTCGATAAACGTTTTATTCCTGGTGACGAGACGTGGGTTTATGAGTACGTCGCACGAAAAAACAATTCACCGAAGTCAGTGAAGTATGATCTTCCGAGCCGAGGCTTATAACAAGTGTATGAAAAATTGAATCAAGCCSGTTTAGGAGCCTTTTTCGAAGTCGATATTAAAGATAAACTTGTTTGGAATGAATGAAGAAGGTACCACAGAAAAAAAAACACAATTTCAGCAGTTCATTTTTGCTCTCACTTACTTTAAATCTCTACAAATTACTGTCACAAAGTTCAATTGCTTTCTGGCGCACTTAATTTATGTATGGGAATCTCGTGTACATATTTTTAGTTTATTATTACTTATTTTATTTTGCATTTTACTATAAAGAATATAGTGAAAATAGAAAATAGCAAATTTAGCGAACACGATGCATAAATTCAGAATGACTATATTCGCAAGCAAGCTTTTGGTATCAATACACTCATGCACGCATGTTCTTACCCAGACGTATACTATATGCATACATATGTATACCATATAGATTTATGAATGTTCGCATGCATGTGAGTGCATAGCAATGTACGCCTGAACTTGCCATTTTACTCAATGATAAAAATATTTGCCACAACATCAAACACACGCTTATATATGATTGTATGTCAGCTCATATACGTCCGTATATGTGTAAGTATGCGCGTAGCTGTGCAATTCACAAACGCATTGTTGTTGTCACATTGACTGTTGCCGTTGATCTGCAAAAATTGGTTATATCCAGAAATGACCGCTTGCTCATCAACTAGCAGACACAGAGCATATATTTACATGCGGCTTTTGCATATACTAACACATCTGTATGTAAGTTTGTGTGTGGGCGTGTGGCATCTTTCATATTGCGCGCTTCTCTTTTAATATTTTTTTTTTTTGTGTAACCTTCAAAATCTGCCAATCTAAGGGAAACCGAACTGAACCGCCTCGCAAGAAATCGCAGTTTCCTTACTCTCATTTTAACGGTTTTTATTAAACATTTTAAGAATTTATGCAATCAGTTGCCGGGCAAGTCACTTGCCTGCCTGCCTTCCTTTTTGTCGAATTTAAATTTTTCGCTTTCAATCAGTTGTTTGCTCATAATAATCAAGTGTGTGGTGTAGGTATGTGCGTGCCATAAATATGTGCTACCTGTGTGTTGTTGGTCAAGTGCACGAATATGGAAATTATAGGAAGCTAAATTGAGAAATAAATACATTGATTGCTTGCAATTAATAATGCATAATTGTGTGTATGTGTGTGTGTGTGTKTGGTTGGATAATTTTATGGCTTTTCAAGTATGCAAATCTCAGTGCATGCCTATTTGACCGTTTGACARTGCTAATCAAAATTCAATGATCTTATGTATTACATCAACATAATGAATTTCAAACAAACCATATCTTGATTTCGATAACTTACAAGCTTACTTGACACTTAAAATTTGATCAGAGGCTTAGCTGAGCTGCTCATCCTATTGGTTCTATACGCTTTGACCTGTTCAAAGGTCAGCAACTTTTATAAAAAAAACTTTCATTCATATCACGAATTTACAGTAATTTTAGGACTGTGTTTGTAGAGGCTGTTTCTCTCTAATTTTGGGTTATTTTGGGTTGCTAAAACCGAAAATGATAGCAAAAATTTAATAACACGTGGGATTTTTTGTGTTACATTCAAGAGTTGTAGGGGTCAAACCATTACCATTTACTAAAATGACAAAAAAAAAGCTGTACGTGATTTACAATTTTTTAACTCAAATTCTTAATCAGGGTATTTTAAATACCACACAGCCTTCTTAGTAATCATCAGTAGTACATTTTTCCTTTAGATTTCTTGAGTAGTATATTAGACAGATGGCAAAATTGAACTTAAGACCTTGGTAGTTTGTTTTTTATTATTAAGTGACGTAAAACTAGACCAAATCGAAGAGGTGCGTTACTCAAATTCAATTTTCTCAAATACATAGCCTACTTTTCGGAGTAAAAAACTGGAATACGGCATTAAAAAGGAGTGTTCTTAATTTCATAGTAAAAGCATCTAAATTTGCATCTATTCATAAAATCTTGAGGATAAATTAATTAATTTCATACTAGTTTACCATGAACAGTTTTTATTACTTCATAGCAGAAGAAGAAGTCCGAAAATACAATAAATGTGCGGTGTACTAGAARTTTACATTTATGTAGATATGTTGATTCTTTGCAGTTTTTGCATTTTCGAACCCTTTAGTTAAACTTAGAATCACGTGATAATAAGTGAATTTCAATCAGAGAATTTTCCTCACTTKCGTGAACTTCTGCACATTACTCCATGCATATTTCTATTCAATAACTTAATTTTATTGAACAGTTTTAACAGATTGCACCTATGGATAGAGATGTCACCGTTACCTTGAAGTATAGTTCTTTCTAAACTTTTTGAAAATATCGTGTCAAATAAAAAAAGTTTTGAATACAAAKACATGATTTTGATCCAGAAGTTTGTATATCTAAATCTTATAGAGGTTCAATATCGGTTCTGCAATTAGAGCACTCTGTTGTAGAGAAGTGGACGTGTGTAAAATTTCAGTTCGATATCTCAAAAACTGAGGAGCAAATTGCTAACTATACAAAGCACAAATCGCTGCTTATAAATCAAGATCAAACCCTTCACACGATTTTTCGCATTATTCAAAAAAAGGTGGACAATTTTATATAACAAATCTTYTTTTCTTGTTGACTGAAATAAAATATCACATACAACGCATGAGAAAGACATCAAAATCTACTTTATTTATAGCAGTTATGCAACATTTTTCCATTTTTATAGTGAACTCATTCATTTCGACTGAAGAGCTTAAAATTCAACTGAAATTTCTGAGAAATCCAATAAAATAATAAAATAAATAAAAGTTACGAAATGAACGTTTTTCATAAATATTTCTATAACTATATGTATGTCTGTAAGTATATATATACATATATGTATACACAACCGMACTACCCAATTTCTTTGAAATCAATAAATTGAGCGTAGCGAATGCGCAAACTTGTCACAATCGCCATCAGCGGCATCATTTATCTATTTTTATACTTTCCACCAAATTCGTCCCATTTGTTATTTTCCATATGTTAGATGACCTTAAATGCGCGTTCCATGAAATGTCACACGTTTGAAGATTTACAGATTCTTGCCGGCAATAACACACAGCACAATCCTGACCATAACGAAACATATGTATATATGTGTGTGGTTGGCTGGGTGCTACATGCTTGAACGCACGTAGGTACTTACATACACCCGCCCGCTGCTGTGGTTTGTGTTGTTGTGCTGTCTTTGTCGATCATTTAAAGCCCAAGCTTCAATCGTTCCGGGACATCATAAGTGTGTAGGTACTTCAGATTTGATCAGCCCGCTGCCTAGGCATTCTCAAGTTATTTGCCGCCACACGACGGCTGGCGCGCGCAAATCTACTGTGGCATCGAATGRCCACACGGGCAACTTAACTGGCAGCGCCAAACAGCCGCAGACCCACGGCGCTTCAGCGAAATCACAATGCTACGCATCACACACAAACGCTGGCATGTAAGCGCTTAAAATCCTATACATATGGGTGTGTATGTGCTTTCTTAAAAGCATGGGTCGTATGGCGTGTACCGCCAAATGCCTAATTGGCGTCCAATTGCAAAATTTATTACAGTTTTATTTTTAAAATCTGCTCTTCGCATTTCATTTAACAGACATACACGCGTAAAGGTGTATGTGTTTGTGAGTGGCTGGGTGATTTTCGCAAAGACTGCATCATTTTTCATGGAAAGACAGTTTGTTGGCTTTTATGCCGGCCGGCAAATGCCATTATGTTTAATCGATAAACCGTTAAATTTGTTTTCAATAAATTTTAACGCTCACCTTAAATATTCCTTATAAATTTCTTGTTTTCATTACCAAGAAATTTGATTTTAATATGTACGAAATCTGAAGAGAACGATAAGAGCTAAACACAGCTGAGAAAGGTACACGTCAGTTCGAAATAATGGATAATAATTAYAGGGTAGCCGAAAAAGTTTTTTCGTATTTTGTCAATAGATGTCGCTGCATTATTAGAGACATTATTATCTTATATCTCCAGTGCTAYAATATATTTTTGAAAACGTAGGATTTTAAGTTTCATTTAACCAAAAATAAATTTGAAAATGAGTGAAAATAATAAAGAAATTCGCTATATTCTGAAATTTTTGTGTAAAAAGGGAAAAATGCCACGGAAGCCACCAATGAAATTTGTGAAGTCTATGGAGACGATGTCGTATCAGTTCGTGTAGCGCAACAATGATTCGCTCGCTTCTGTTCTGGAAATTTAAAAATTTCGATTTACACTGCTAAAAGTTTTACACTGATGTAATAATGTCTCTAGCGGAAAAATGACAAAAAGTGGTTGACCAAAATGGTGCCTATTTGTTTATTTATATATTATTATAACTAAAAAAAACAAAATCAAAACTACAAAATTTTCCAGTAGAAATCATTAGTCAAAATAGTGCAAAAAAATTATCTAAAATAATACATATTCTTCACRCTTTGTTTAAATTACTTTTTTTTAGATTTTTCAAGCTGCTAAAATTTGTTCCAATAAATTTATTAATCCCTCACGCATCATTTCGTTATAAATTATCTACCAGTTGACGCTTAAAAATTACAACCGTACACTTAACGCCATTACAATTCTAATTAATTTGTTTATTTCATTGAATGTCAAGGTGAATGATTGATTTGACATTTTGCAAACGTCAAAATGACTGTCAAAATGCGCCACTTCAATCACAGTTGACGTCAAAAAGACAACCGTCAGTGTCAAAATGACAGCCGCTGTCAATATAATGACATTTGTGAAAAGTGGAACTAACTTTCCAATTAATATACCGAARATATAATATGACCATGGAATTAATAATACAGAAATGAAATTTAAGAGTTCTATCGTTGTTCTGACAAGAAAAAATGATTTTGCGCCAGTGTTATGATTCATCCATGAAAAATCTATTTTAAATGCTTCCAAAATACAATGAACGTCACCAATTGACACCAAAAATTCTTTTAACACAAATTCGTTTCGATAGAAAACATTTAGACGCTCAAGCGAGAAATTCGATATTGTTGACACTGGAGAAATCTCGGAAATATTATGTGATCATGGMAAATATTTTTAATTTCAATGGCGGCATGAAGCAAATTTGCGAGCCGACAAGTTTTATAATTTTTTATTTACTTCTCGGTTTGTGTGAATATACGTACATATGTAGCTATATATGTACATACACTGATGGGTCCACRTTTGCTGCGATACATGTCCAGATCATCATTATTGGTTAAGTGTAAAATCATTTTGTATTGTTGCAAAGAGTCAATCRAACTACCGTTGCATATGTACGTTTGTTTGTATATCAAATATCGCATGAATATCAGTTGATTGGCTACGCATTGGAGGCAAGGCAGCAACATGCGTTCACACAAACACACTCAGACATATACGGAYACATTCAACATTTTGAAGTGGAGCAATTAATGTGAATGCGCCAAGCCTCCATTTGTCGAGCATTTGCATCTGTTGCGTATTGTGCAGTAATATCTGTTGCCCTGATCTGGATTTGATTGCCGGCGTGTGCGATAATGTTGGAATGCGCACATATGTATATATGCATATACAAGCCTAAAGACATGCATATAAGCAAATATGCTTGGGTTTGTGTGTGTGCGCATTTCGCTGTGTAATTTATTGCTTTGATTAGTTGGCAATTTAATGGTTAATAGCAATTTATAACTGTCAAGGCGGCATGTTTTTTGTCGCCTAATAAACGCGTACACTCAAATACACGCATACATATATATGTACATATGTGC
Organism: Bactrocera latifrons; assembly: GCF_001853355.1. NCBI lineage: Eukaryota > Metazoa > Arthropoda > Insecta > Diptera > Tephritidae > Bactrocera > Bactrocera latifrons. Next base: position 1,375,078 of record NW_017537001.1, on the reverse strand, counting down.
ATGCATATTTTTCACGTGAATATTTTTAGTGAATATTTTTTTTCATATTTGTCCGTTTGTTTTTCTACGCTTTCGGTTACTTGTCTCCCTTCATTTATGAGATGCGGTCAATGGGAGTTCGATATTTTATATGTTTTTGCACCAGTATCCATATATCTAAATATGTATGTATGTATATATGACTACATAAAATTGTCAATTGTCCGTAAATATAAAATCAGTTCATGAGTTGTATGCGAAAAATACAAGGAAGACATCGCGTATGTTTTTATTAATATTTTTTCGTTTATTTTTTTGAATATTTTCTTAGCGAATTTGCATGCTTATAAAGTTATTCGCTTTGTACACAATTTTATTAGCAATAAAAATGCTTAATGCGCAATAATAAATTTGGAAACACCCAGCTAAAAATATTGGCCCCCACATACGCGCAACCAAACATGCATACAATTTCGCGGCAGACACCTTGAACATTTAAAAATTCTATGCGTTTTGTTTTGATACATAATGTGGTGTTTCAAATATTTCCTAAATGGCGCCGGCATAGCACATGTGCACAGACATTCATAACTACAAATTATGTATATTTAAATTTATGTATGTCTACATAGTTTGTAGTACAAAATCGTGTATTAAATAATTATAAATATTCTATCCTATATTTGCACAAATATACGTAGATTTGTATACATATATTTGGCGCGTGCACGCTTTCTTCAATACAATAAAAACAAGCGCTGATATATATAAATATTTTTTTGCGAGCTATCGCGTGCCTCAAAACGCCAGATAGAGCCAAGAAAAATAAGTAATATTTTTTAATTTGTTTTTTTTTTTTTTT
>NW_017537001.1:1372229-1374155 GCF_001853355.1 Bactrocera latifrons | reverse complement strand
TTTTATATTTATACTAATAAATAAATAAACAAATATGTACTGTTTTTTCAACCACTCTTTGCCATTTTTCCGATAGAGATATTTCGAATTTCTTCATTATTTTCACTCATTTTTGAATAGCTGTAACTTTTTTACAATTTCCCCGAATTTAATTTTTTTGGTTAAATGAAGCTTAGGTTCTTACCTTTCCAACACTATATGCTATGATACAATTGATTGGTAGAACTTGAGATATACGGCTGCGACGACATCTATTGACAAAATACGAAAAAACTTTTGCGACTACACAAAATATTAGAGATTTTTTTATAATTTTACTGGATGAAAAAAAACTTCTTCTTATGGATTTTGATCKGGATGATGTTTAAAAATTTTCATTGCAAGATCGGAATTAAATTTTGATAAAATACCAATCGTTTAAATGTCTAATAAATGAGTGTCTCGATACAAGCCAAGCTAAACTAATATTTGCTAACATCAGCTGATCACTATGAAGCCAAGTTTAAGCTTGAAAAAAATAAATAATTAATATCATTCGAAATTTKAATACGAAACTGTTATAAAATACGCTATCCAATCATTTCAATCAATAAGTCGAATGAATCTTCACTTTTCTTCTATAAATATACATAGTAAGTATGTAAATATACTCAGTATTTAAAAGACGCTTGGTTGTATTTTATGAGTTTTTGCGCCGCGCGAATCATCGAAATTGAATCGGCATACTTCGTTGTAGAATAAGTAGAATATTCTTCTTAAACAACTTAATTGAAAGCATCAACAAGCTCATAAAAAATTCAATTAAAAGCATATGTATGCTATGTAAGTATGTAAGCAAGTCGCTTAGGTTCAAACAGATAGACAGACATTTATATTGAGTGGCATCCGCAAATGCTCAAGAAAACGCACACAAGCGTGAGAGCTGCTGYATATATATGCACACAAATGTATGTATACACACATATATAAATGAGCGCAAAGTTGTGCTGTCAAGCGAATGAAATCAAAGTGTATTGAGAACACAGATTTTTGTTACTCGCATGTGTATGTGTGATTATGGTTTGCGTATATGTGTTCGTGGTTGGGCACATCCGCCAATTTCGTCCAATGCGGAAAGTTTATTTTCTTATTGCCTTTTTATTTGCTTTTAGAAACTCGTGATCTCTATCGACGAGGTGTTAGTTAATAAATATAATGCAATTCATTTCTTTCTCTTTATTGTTTTTGTATTTTTTTACATTTTCTACTTTTTGGCTGCTTTGCTAGAACAAAATAATGCAGAACATATATCTAATACATTTTATTCTGCCTTTGAATGAAACAAATAATAAAAAAAAACGAAATAAAAGTGATAATAATGATTTTACATGTAAAGTACAATAACAAAAATAATAACAATACAATATTGCTACAAAATATATAGCATTTTTAAACGCTAATTAGTAGCTAAAATTTTTAGAAATCACTTTTATTAGTTTGGACGACAAAAATACAAATTTCTTAAGGGTTACATAGGTTTCCTCGAGTAAAGAATAAACTTTTTAAAAAAAATTTTTTTCTCATACAAAATTTATTTCAATTCCTYATTGTTACAAACATACACTATTAACAAAGAAATTCTGAAATTTTTGGRAAAAAAATTTTAAACTCGACCATTTCCGGTGACCTCTCGGAAAAAAGATGCACCAGCGTTGGATAACTCCTTACAAGATCATCTAAAGTGAAAAAATACGTGTTTTAGTTAAAAACTTAACTTAATACTTGGAYGAAGGAAAWAGACTGAAAAYTGGATTTTTTACAGACATTTTTACAAAAAAAAATTAMATTTTTAGTTAAAATTTCTCGACATTTTTCTTTTTTCAAATAGATGTAATCGAAAAAAAAGAATTGAATAACTCAATATAATACATATAGATATTTATGTAT